>NC_056745.1:1030345773-1030445773 GCF_019279795.1 Protopterus annectens | reverse complement strand
AATCTGACACACAATTGTTTGCCTGTAGTTAGTAGAATTTATTGATGTCAACATTCAAGCACCAGAAATCCACAAATGTGTGAGGAACAGACAAAACATTTGAGGCAAAACTCTGGACATTCTGTGAAAATTAGAACATTTGAGAGGTATACAGACTGTTAGTCTGTTGTTGGTGTAACATTACCAACCCAGCCACATATTTAGTAGAGCAGACAGCTGAGGAATGCTGTGGACATTTTGAGTGAAGTGCAGTACTGCAGAAACAGGGGCAGATGTTAATGTCTGTAACATACAAAATCCTGGACTGGAATACAGGTAGCTGTGGCTTGGAGTCACATTCTCACTGAGCATGCCCGTACACTTAGTAAAAATGAGCACAATTCTGTTGGCCTGTCATTGAAATGACCTATTATGTATAAAATTAGCCCTGACATTACAAGCATGGACCAAAGAATACTCTTTTCAGTTGTTTGAATATTATTCTTTATTTGTTTAAATATTATGTGCTTAATAATTAATGAGATGGCTGACATGATTGGTGCATCTTACATTTCATAGGTTCATAGGTTCATAGGTTTATACTAGGCTATCTGCCCTAAGGCATTTATAAGCCTAGCCCAAATTTTTGTGGCTTACGCCACCCCTTATATGAAAAAATACTGTGCCCATTAGTTTGTTGTGCCTCTGTCCAGCAGTGACACAGAGATGATTCCTGGGGTAAACCTACGATCTCCCATCCACAGGTCTAGATTTCTCTTGAACAGAGTCAGCGAGCTGCTCTGCCTCACATGGACCGGGATTTTATTCCACAGCATAGGGAGTCTCTGAGTGATAAATCTATCCCTATTTATATCCGGTTTAAGTCACTTGCTCTAGTGGTTTTGGTGGATTTGGATTTTTGAGGTGGAGCATGTCCATTAATTCGGGTTGGACATGGCCTTGTATGTCAGGCACATGTCACCTCTGCTGAATAGAGCTGGAGTTTCTTCAATCTGGCAGCATATGACAGATTTTTTTGGTGAGGAACTTTTGGGGTCTCTCCAATTGCTGCAGATGTCGGGTGAGATACATATCATTGGTCTGATAAGTGAAGAGTACAGGGGAACAATGACCTCACTAGATCTGGATGTGAATCCTTCATGATCAGGTGGGCAATGTAGAAGGTCTTTCTAACCACTTTAGCAATGTGAGTGTCAAAGAAAGGCCACTGTCAACCTGGGTCCCCAGGTCCCTGATAACCTCTTCTGTGCTTAGTGGATTGCCACCTATATGGTAGGTTACCTTGTTTTCGCCATGGCTCTGGCACCAGCTATCTGTTTCCGTGAGTCCCTTCTGAAGGATATCCGTGTCCGATGCACTTTCCACTATGTGCAAACTTTGTCAACCATGCTGGCCTGTACTTTATTTAAAAGCTATTCTATTGTAATGGATGTAAGCACAATGAAAAAGGCTTATAGTTGAAACCAGTATGTTTTGCTAATAAATGTAATTCTCTCACTGTGGTGCTGGCCATTTTTTTTTTTGTATTACAGTTTTCAGGGCCTTTACATTTGCCGTACTGGCAAAAATTTCTTCCGGGATTTGTTGTTTCTATTTTCACTGTTGGCCCTTGGTTCTGAGAGAATTTATTTATTTATTAATTGCATTTGTTTATAGGGAAAGTCCACTGGACCAGAAATTAGCCCAATTTCAGTGGAGGCCAGGGGAGAAAAGTTCCACATGTAATTACATATAAGAACATATAATACAGAATTTATCAGGTAGTGGTAGTACATTTGATAAGTAAATAACAGCATCCAATAATATGGCAAGAATTACATACAGTAGTGAGGTGATAACATTGTATAACATGGTGCTATAGATAAATAATTGTTAAAGTCATGGTAGAAGTATAGAAATAGAAGGTGTAGGTGGTAGGTAGGGTTGTTAGATGAAAGAAGAGATGGTATAAAGGAAAAGAAGGAGGCAGAATGCTTAGAGTAGGGATGACACTGGCTAGTGTCAGCAGAAGCAGTGGATGTAAAGGAGGAAGGGAAAGAAAGTCTAAGTGTAGAAATAGGGTAAGATGGTTTTAGGGAGGGGGTCAGGTCATGGAATTGTGATTAAGGGTGCAGGTGCATATCCAGTATGATGAGAGGTGAAGTTTAAGGGAGTTTTTAAAAGCAGTAAAGCTACTGATAGTACTTATTGAAGGAGGGAGTTTATTCCAAAGCTTGGAGACAGTGAAAGAGTAATGCATTTGACTGGCTGAGAGCTTAGGTTTATCAGTATTTAATAGCATTTTGTTTTCTGACCATAGGTGTCGATTCAGATGGTAGATGGTCAAGATGTCAGTGAAGGCTGGGCAGATTTCTGGGAAGTAAATGATTTTATGGGCAGTAGTAAGTTGTAGGTATGTGAGGTAGTGGGGGAATTCCAACCAATTAAGTTGTTGTAGTGTGGAACAATAGTGTGAGGAGAATTTAGTATTTGTAGCAAATTTGGAAACTTTGTTGTAGCATGTATTGAGTTTAGTTTTTAGGGAGGACTGAATATTGGTTAGGCTGGGGGCACCATATAGGAGAGTAGGAAGCAGGAATGAGGAGGAAAGAGCTTTTTTGCAAAGGAGGTGAGAAAGTAATTGTGCCTATAGAGGGCACCTAGCTTTTGATGTTTTTTTGATGTTGTTCTGGATATGAAGGTCAAAAGTTAAGTTATCATCAATGATGACACCAAGCAGTTTGGTACTGAAAACAACATTAATAACAGTATTGTTTTGGGAATGAACTGAAAAGTCAGACTTATTAACTGGGCTAGATTTTTTGGGGTAAATATTATCAGTTTAGTTTTGTTGGGGTTAAGGGCAAGATGGTTCTGTGACATCCAGGATTCAGTTGAGGTGAATGCCTTTTGGGTAAGCTGCTGCAGTGTAGAGGCAGATTTAGAAGAGCAGATAATGGTAGAATCATCTGCATATTGGATTATAGTACTACGGGTAAGAATTTTATGAAAGTCGTTGATGAATATACTAAATAAAAGGGGACCCAGTATGGAACCTTGAGGTACTCCCATGTTAGTGTTGGTGAAAGGAGAGGAGCAGCATTGCCATATGGTAGCGGTGGAGGGAGAGGTGCCAAGGTTAGAGAGTTTAGTAAGCAGAAGGGAGTGGGAAACTGTGTTGAATGCCTTTGATAGATCCAGGAAGAGTGCAGAGACTATGGATCCATCATCCCTGGCTCTATTAACTGTGTCCAGGAAGGAAATGAGAGCAGTGTTAATGCCATGTCCTGGCCTAAAGCCATGGTGAGTGGGAGAAAAGAGGTGGTTTTAGTCATGTGGCTAAGGAGTTGAGTGTGAATGCACTTATCTAGCATTTTTGAGATAGATGGCAGAATGGCAATGGGCTGGAAGTTGGGGATGTCAGAGTTATTGCCACCTTTATGAAGTGGTAGAACATATGCCTTTTTTCAGATATCAGGTACGCAGGATTCCTGAATGGACCTTTTAAGGAGGATGCTGATGGGGTATGCAATTGAGGAGGCAGATAGTTGTAAGAATTCTGCAGGTAGATCATCTGAGGCATTGGTACATGGTTTTAGTTTGTGAAGGAGCTTTTGTATGGTGGAGGTAGGTATGGGGGACTGTGAGAAAGTTGGTAATGTAGGTGATGTGGCAAGTGACGTGGCGGGGTTTGGTTGGTTAGTGTTGATGGGTGGGAAGGTGGTAGTAAGCTTAGCAATACTATCGATGAAATAAGAATTAAAGAGAGAGGCTAATTCATTGGGTGTTTTTTCTGGATCAGGGCATGGATTGTGGATTGTTCCAGGATGGAGTAAGGAGTTGACTGCTCCCCAAAATTTCATGGGGTTGTGATTATGTTGGTTTTGGAGGCTTTGGAAGTAATCTTTTTTGTTTTTGAGAACTAAACATTTGGCCTGGTTGCAAAGTTGTTTGTATTGGATGAGGGTAGCAGGAGTTTTGTTTTTTAGCCAGTCTTTCCAGGTTTTATCCCTAGCGGACATAATTTGCTTTGTTGACTTAATGAGCCAATTGGCATGTTTTGTCTCGACTCTTTTTAACTGGAGAGGGGCAAGAGTGTTCCGGATAGTCCGAAATGTAGTATTGAAAAATTGTACAGCTTCATTAAAAGGGAGAGATTTTAGTGGATTCCAGTTAGTATTTTGCAAAGCTTCATTAAGAGAAGTTGGGGAAAATTGGGACAAGTTCCGGGTGTATCTATATTGGTGTTTATTAGGTAGGGCGGTAGGCTTACTTATTATGAATGTTGAAGAGTAGTCACATAGACTGTCTGCAAGACTACAAAGGTGGATATGTTATCAGGATCAGAAACCATGATCCAATCCAAGATTGAACTTTTGTTATTCTTAGTGTCAGGTCTGATGATATCAGAAATAAATTGGGTGGAGGTTGATGTCTAATGAGTGATTTTTATTGGATATATCTAACCAATTAATATTTACATTGCCTAGGATTAGTGTTTGATTTTTTATGTTACTGGTAGTACAGGCAAGGATGTCTTCTAGAATGGAAATATTGTTGCCTGGGGGAATGTATATGACTATAATGCATAGGTTTTTATAGTTATTCAGTTTAAAATAGGTGATAAGTAATTATGCGGTAGAGAAGGAGGGAATGGGCTTAGAATATGGCATTACTGAGAAGGTACTTGGATATAATAAGGTGATACCTCTGCCTTTTTTGTGGAGTCTGTCTGTTCTGAGGCAGGAATAGTTTATGGGAAGGAATTCAGAATCCTTTATGTATGGTTTTAGCCAAGTCTCAGTTATGGCTAAGAAGTCAGGTTTATATTGACTTAAACATGCATGTAGAAGATGGGTTTTGTTTCTAATACTTTGAATGTTGATAGTGGTGAAATTGAGGGATTTTTGTTGAGTTAGGGGCATTATGAGTAAAAGAAGGAGCAGGGTTAGGGTGGATGTCACCACACTGGACTAGGTTAGGATAAGTAGGAGGCATCTTTGGATAGAGCTTCCTTTTTGGATCCTTGATATGGTTTTGTACAAGGTCCCTAGGAAGTTTGTATTGTGTAGAAATGATTGTTGGTCTCCTTTGTAGAATTATATTAGAGTCATATAGACTAGAGCAGATTGTTGAGTAGCTGGAGGAGATGGAATTGTAGGTAGATGTTGTTGATGTAGGTATGGGGGGGTACACATGTTGGTTGAAGTGGTGAGAGTTGTAGAAGGAGAGAGAGGTACATGGAGAATAAAAGGAGAAAGATTTTGTGCAATGGGGGCATGTTAGAGAGGAATGGTGTACCCTGCTTAGATATATGAAGTATCTGGAAAAAATATAGATGGGTATTAACTCAGATGTAGAGGTAGGAGTGTATGGTGATAGAAGTGAAGAAACAGGCAAGGTGGTTAGATATATGAAAATAGAAATGGATGAAGATAATAGACTAAGGAAGAGGTTAGGAGTATAGAAATTGTAGCTGTCAGGTAGTAATCATGTAGAAGAGTAGAGTAGGTTGAGTGTGTAGAGTAGGTGAGGAAGAGGTTTGGTTAATTAGATGGAAGTTAGAGTGGGTGTGGTGTGGATGGGTGGAGATGGATTGGAGGATCTTGGGTAGGTGTGGCTTGGTTAGGTATAAGTGTAATTGAAATGGGGCTGGCTGGGAATGGGGGCAGGGTAGGGGAGAATGGTGCAGGGATCACCCAGCTAAACAAGGCAGGAGATTTGCACAAAAAACAATCAGCAGGAGTTCTGCACAAAATACAATCAGCACTTCTACACAATTTCCAGGTGAGTTTGGACCTATTTGAAAGTATATTGTGAAGGGTAGGTACAAAGCTTTTTTACTGGAAATATATTGTGAAAGGATAGGCACAAAGCTCTTTACTGGAGCAGCGTTCCAGTATAAGCAAGGCTGGTAGCAGCACACCTTTAGGAGTGTCTTATCTTTAAACCTTTAGCATGTAGTCCACTTTTAGTTTACTGCACGGACTTAATTTGCCTTGTAGAACACTGCCGTCTAGTGGCCAAGAGGGCAAAGCACAACTAGCTTCCCAGTAATTGACTAGGCAAGAAAGGGTGAAGAATACAATGGTTGGGACTGTGGGGCGGTCCGTGCGAGTGTGCAAGCCAGAAGAAATTAATTACAATGCATATAATGTACTAAGTAGAGAACTATTTTAAAATAAATGTAGTACTTACATCATGTTTGTGTCTTTTGGCTTTTACCGGTTAGGGGTGGCCACAGCGGAACTCCGGTCCGCTAATGATTGGCAGTTGATTTTTTACGTACCGGCTTGCCAGGCTGAAATATTAAAAGTGACTGGTTATTCATTTAACTTTTCCATCAGTGGATCTTTCTCATTCCTTTTCCAAGGATTAAGTTTGTTTGTTTTGAAAGCACTCACAACTATGCTATTGCAGTGATGTCTCAAGCACACTATTGTAGCGCTTAACATTTTTAAACTTTGAGTTCATGTTTGTGCTTTTATAGTCAGGACCTGTTTTTGGGAACATTATGTTTGTTTATTGAAAGCAATGACCTCGACTTTACTTAATTCTTGCAATTAGAAGTTTGTTTGTGCTAGTTTTGCCATTGTGGACATGTTCAGCTGGGTTGTACGTTCTTGGGAATGAATGTGCATGAATTACAGGTAATGGCTTCTACCTTATTTATTTTTTGAAGTCAGAAGCTTGCTCAAATCATTTTTTTGCTAGCATGGAGGTGTTCATTTGGGGTGTATGCCACTGAAGTGACATACTACCTTAAACATCTGGGTTTATGTCTACGTCGCACAAACTTTAAATTGGAGATAATCGTTTCATCTTATTTATTTTTTGGAGCCAGAAGCTTGCTGGAACTGTTTTTTGCCAGTGTGGATGTGTTTAACTATGGTGAATTGAACATACTGCATTGCTACATTATTTGGAGCTACAAGTACATTTGTACTGTTTTTTGCCAATGTGAATTTGCTCAGCTGGGGTAAATCTTTGCCCCCAAACAATGTTTTTCTTGGTGAAAGCAGTTTCCAGGTGCTTTCAAGGGAAATTGCATGGAACTGTTATTTCAACTGTTTCAGAAAGTAGTAAGAAGTCTTGTCAGGACATTGTTGATATTTATAGACCTATATCTTTATGCCTTTAGGTTTGGTAATAATATGTTTGACATTCATTATATAATGGATATCACAATATGTCTACATTAGGTTTATGCATACATTTATGAGCTCATGGTCTTTTGAATTGCCACAACCACATATTTTTTGGGGATACATTTTGTCAGGAACTATTATATTTTTCAACCAAACTTTTATGACTATAGTGTTACCTATAATTAGACTGGCTTCTTGTGGACATGCTTAGTTGCCAATATATTTAACTAATATTCAAGTTATACAGTTTGTTAAATCAGCCTGTTATGTATATGTTGTGTGATTTATATTTACATAATTTAAGTAGACTAAAGTTCCCTCTCTTTTGGGAGGAATGGCATAATTTATACAGCTATATAGCTGCATTATATTTACATGGGTCAAAGTAGGTTGTAATTGTAATACAGGGCCAGTCTAATTATATGCATGGACGCTAATTTGTTGGTATGATATGATATCTTACATGAGTAACTATAGTTGATTGGACTATTATTAATAACAGGATATTTATGTATTTTTTATATATATGCAGTATTACCAGCCATTTGACATACTTATTTTGGATTTATTTATACTTTTTGTGGTTGATACACAGTGTGAGATATATATTTATACATGTTGAGCAGAAGTGCTGCATGCTAAATTTAATTTCTGCCTTTTGGTTGATCTAGCAGTGACTTTTTGGTCCATAATTATCAAGTGATGTACTCCGGTATATTAAGGAGACTTTGATCAAAAATTTGATATTGTTGATACACACTATATATATTGAGCAGAATTGCTGCATGAATATTGTTGTTTTCTTCTTTATATTTTGGTGGGCACAACGTGGCATAGGACCAGTGTTAAGGAATTTATTTACATCTTAGATGGTCTTGGTCGATTAGATTTGTGTCATGGACCATAATAACCATTAGCCATATACTAATGTTATAATTGCTGAGCGGAAGTGCGACATGAATTATCAGTACTAGGGGGTGTATCATTCATGATAGACTGTTTTGAATTTTTATATATCATGCTGTATATCATGGCCTTTATTTAATATTTATCAGTAAATCTTTTTCTTAAGTGTGTACAAATATTGGCATGTTAGTGCGGTATATATAAATAATTTAGTATATAACCTTTTCATTTATGTCAATCAGACCAACAATCATCTGTTTTTTTCTATTGTGGGAAGTCATTTCAACTTCTAGTAGAACCCTGTTTAGGTTGATTGCTTACTTTGAAAATTATATGATGGATTTGTTAACGATATTACAGGGTCTATCCGATGACAAGGATGACCTTCAGGTTTTTGGTCTTGATAATGAGATAAGTAGGTCTGAAAACTCTAACTTGACAGTCCAGTGTACAAACACTTTTTCCAAACTAACTAAATCAATGAAAAATCTTATATCCAATGTCTGGCACTTGAAATTGTTCAAGGCATATAAATTTTAAGGCATCACACCCAGAGGGTACATATCCAATTGCAACCATTAGTTGGACAGGCTGATGATATATTGACCACAGAATGGGCAGTGGCACAACAACATGCCTCTTCCCGATTTGTGGAAATTTTACATTCTTTCCATGAACGAAGAACAGCTAGCTCTATATCGGAAGTAACCCAGGTGTGTGAGGAGGCCAAACAAATGGAAAGTCATCCCTTATACAAGACATAATTTCAGAAGTTAACAAAAGAATTAATTGACTTTGAAACACAGTTAAAAAACAGAAAAAATCAGAAATATAATAGGGGCCTAAGAGATTAGAATTTGGGTAGACAATCTGACCAATATAAGAGAGTTCAATTCTCTAACAAGATAATCCAAATGTGGGAACCAAAAGGAAATGGCCCAAATCCATCTTAAAACAGCAAAGTAAATTGTCTACTCGTGACACTTCTGGAGACGATTCGTCTTCATATACTGATATTGAATCAGATTATAAAGAGGGGTCACCAATAAATAAAAGATGCAATGCAACATTTTCAGCAACCAAAGGTCAAGCTAATGTCTCTAACTATTCAAGGTCAGAAGGAGGGGTGGCAGTAACTAAAGATCAGTCTAACATTTCTAACCCTTTAGGGTCAGAAAGAGGGGTGGCAGGAAGCATCGATCAAGCAGGCTCATTAGATACATTGCTTCATCTTTTGAATCCCCACTAGCTGGGCATGGTAATATACACAGTATTTGCTTGATTAGTTTGTCAGATGCTGAAATACAACTACTTAATAAAGGTTTGGGGTCTAGTTCAAGTTGTTGTAAGCTGACAATATCGAAGTTCTCCGTAAGGGGGAGATTTCCATTTACCTCAATGTATTGCAGTCTTGGAGTTGGTATATTTAAGTAAGGGGGTGTGGGGGGTGCAGGGGGGCTTGCCCCCATACCTACGCTGGTTTTTATTTATTTATTTATTTATTTTGTACGTTATTTGATATTTTACTACTTCGATCAATAAAGTTTGACCTTTATTAATTCAATGTAGTAAAATTTCGATAACGTGATATAAACACAAGATTTGAACTTTGTACCAGGTTTTGTTGTATTTGATAACACAAAATTCTGCTCGCAAGTACAGCAGGTACAAACGGCCGAATAAAAGCACAAGTAGTCAAATCAGATGGCCAGCAGCAAAGTGTCAAAAGCACACAAATGTTTTATTAGTTAGCTCATAACATCATACTGGTTTCGGCATCCCTGCCTTCTTCAGTGATGAATAACATAACAACATAACCAACACATAACCATTTATATAGAGAATCTCTTCCACCTTCCTATTATGTCACTCCCTATAATCTACCAATAAATAATATATTACAAATGATCATTAAGTCCAAGGGGAAAAAGCCCCCTTAATGTTTGCGTGATTGGGATGTTTAATAGCCTATTTGGGTATTGTATACAACATTCTGATTTCAATGGACTCTCTTTTCTTTATATAAATGTTAAGCTGCGAAGACATAAATAGGAACAGTTTCATGTTGGGTAATAGTGTTGAACAAGTATAAATATTATTTAGGTTATTTGGACATTGAAATGTTATTTGAAGCTTAAAGAATATATGTTTTACAAACAATATTAGGTATTTGGCATCTTAAGCCCAACCAGGTGTTTATGTAGATTGAGGTCTCATACACATGCATAGGAAATGCTCATTGACATATAATTTTATATTTAGCCCTCTTGGTGCAAGGTTACTGTGGAACAAGTGGACCTATTTTCTGGACCAATAGGAATTTATTTGAAAGAATGTAAGGTCATTGCAAACTAAATTGGTGTATTTTTTATAAAATTAAGTTCCAAATATTGTCTTTTTTGGGACTGCCCAAGTGTTTAAATATATGGTACTTGTTGGTCCATTAAGATTTGTATATGTATGGACTTATATTAATCCGAACATATACAGATTTTGTTAACATCCAATAGGGCTTGTATATAGACCTGCCTATCACTGGCGGCTGGTGACTTCAGATCAAAGGGGGGTTGCAGGAGACAGCTGAATGGGTGGGGTCAATGGGGAGGGTGTGGTCAACTAGAAAGGGGAGGAGCTAAACCACAAAAACTAACTTTAATTAAATACGCTGCCCTGGGTGGCAAACCATCATTATGAGAGTCCAATCAAGACAAAAATAAGTGTAGAAGAATAAAAATATTTCAATGCATTGGCTGCATGACAGCTTACTTAATATCTAGATGGAAACAAAAGGTTGTGAGGCATGAAAAAATAAATTACTTTTTAAATACATTACTGGAATGCCAGTCAAAATCAAGTATAAGAAAAACAAGAAGCACTCAACTCAAACCACTTCTCCTTGCACTGCAGTTCTAATTATAATTTATATTCAGCTTTATTAAAGTACCAAGTAACATGCTGAAAGTAGAAATCTCTGTGATGCCCCCACTTGTAAAAATGTTTCTTATCCAAAAAAGACCTGCTGCCTGACAAATATCTACTTGTTTCATGGGGAAAACATGATCAAAGTAGAAAATGAAAAGCAAACAAGAAACAAGCTCAAGATACATTGCTTAAAGGATTACTATACAGGTTATGAACCACACATGATTGGCATTCTGTTTAGTTTACGGGTAAAGTCTGTAGAGATGACTGGAAGTCTCCAACAAGTGCAATGAGCTTTTTAACATAATGGAATCCTGTCCTTTAATACCCAAGGTTTATACATTATCTAGTCAAGTATTCTCTGCATGGCAACAACAGAAAGGCTTTAAATGTTGGCAATTCTTTAACAGTATGCTTATTAAAGCTTACTTGCATCTTACAATCTCAGACAAGCTTACCTTATGGTCATTAAAGCATTGCTACTTAAACACAGAGCAACAGGCACTTTCTGAGTAATAAGCATAAATCTGAGTAATAAGCATAAATCAACAGTACAAAAATATGACAGAAACCAGACCGTTCTGCAAAATCAAGGACAGATGAAAAGCCACTGTAGTACTTGTGTCTACCTTGGATGGGGGACACACTGCACATTTACACTGCATAACTACTCCTTGCCTTGCTTGGACACATCCAGCGTCACTACATGGGGGAGTGGGGTGCAACAAGTATGTCACAATTTGAAATGTCTCTGGCTGACTGTGATGGCCCTGACACATTTGTCATACCTCTCAACCTCAGAGCAAGAAATCTGGACAAAGCCATACACAGAAGTGGGACAAAGGCCCAAAAATAAGGACAATTTTTAAATATTGCTCTAATAAACTTAGAAAGATAATAGAATAGGTCTTGCATTAGTATGAATTTTCTGAAGGGTATAAAATCTGAAACTCAAATGTCTGTCATTATTTTCTAACTTCAGTCTTTAGTGATTTGTCACTAATTTGCCAAAAACACAATTTTATGAAAAATGGACCAAAAATGTGATGCAAAAATATAAAATAGCCACACAATACAGCTGGGAACCTGTCAAAGAAGGGACACTTTAATATTAGTACTGCTAACTTGAGCAGCTGACAAAATAAAAGAATCTACATGCATTTCAAGTAATCTATAACTTTCATTATTACAGTTATTTCTCAATTGTAAACCCTCCATGTTTTCTTCCAAAATTGCTATTTTGCGGATGGATTATTAGGGGGAAGAGCAACATTTTGAGCCAAAATTGGGGACAGTTGAGAGGTTGGCTATGCCTAATTCTATAAAGCAATTTATTTGCATGTACCTCTCAACCTGTTAATGCAGTAAATCTGAACAAGGCCAAATATATTGGGGGAACATATAAACAGTACTAAAAATTGCTCTTGTATAAATTGAGACAGTTGATAGAATAACAGTTCTTACTTTAGCATGCATTTTTCTGAAGGTTATGAAGTCTGAAACTCAGTGTATCATTATTTAGTGACTTAATTCCTAAATGATTTGCCAGAAAACTACAAATTTTATGAAGAACAAACCAAAAATAAGAAGCAAAAATCTATTAATTCTTTGAAAATCTGGACAGTTGGGAGGTATAGTTCAGCTGGGCCTGTCTGAGTTTGCTGCCCATCCTCCCTGACAAAATCATGGTTGAATGGAACCTCTGCAGCCATTTCAATGAACCATTACTTGTCTATTTCACTCCATTTACCATAAACACTAATGTGCATACTGCTTTACTTCTATGATGAGTTGGACTTCATTTGAAAGTTTTATTTTGTATTTTACAGCACAAACACTAAGTAATCTGCTAAACAAAGCAATGCAGTCTCACAATGAAAACTTAGCATTAAAACTTCTCTGCCCTTGAAACTCACATTCATTGAAACAGCATTGAAACCCACATTCAAAGAAAATACATTTTGCCAGTGGCAGATAAAGATTAATTTTGGGCTGTTTTCAAATCATAGGCCCCTTGCATATGAAACATACATGTGCTCTTTGATACACCTTCCTCATTGTACTAAATTATATTCCTTGTACAATACAGTACAGTTGTTAGAGTGTTTTAAATTTGTTTTGAACATTTTTCCAGTAAGCAATGAAACAAAACGCATGCACCCATAATGGCAAAACTGCCCAGTTCAGAACATTTATTATAAAAGTCTACTCAGACTTCCACAGTCCACCATTATCAGTGAATATGCACAATTCTATAGTCCGCCATTATCAGTAAATATGCACAATTCTACAGCCCATTATCAGTAAATATGCACAACTCTACAGTCCATTATCAGTAAATATGTACAATCTCTGAAGAAGTAAAAGTCATCTAAATAATTCCACATTAAAGAAATCTGTAACTAATGAAGAGGTTGCTGCTAGCAAACACATTTATATTTCATGGTTTCATCGAAAAATAAAGTGTCTGTTGCCCCTCAGGAATAAATTGCCTATATTACATTAAAAAAATGATAAGCTAGTAATATTGCAAGAAGAAATGGATGGCAAACTGATAACAGACTCATAGTATCTTCACCAAGGAGAACATTCTCAGTACGGCAGCATCCACCCCTTGTGGGAGTAGAACCCACAGCCTTCTGCATCAAAAGCAAGTATACAACCTGTTGTGCTATTAACAAGGCAAACTAACTTCACTTAAGCAACACTAAACTTCTGTTCCCCTGCAGCTCTCAGCTCCTTGTAAAATCTATTCAATACTCAACTGCATCTCAACTTTGCAGCAAAAGAAAACTGGAAAAAGCCAAAATGTATTGGGGGGGGGGGTCAAAAGCCTAAAAACAGGGACACATTAAACATTGCTTGTATAATCTTGGAAAGTTGCTAGAATAAAATGCTGTGTTACCACCATACATTTTACTGCCAAGATCCCTGTGCAAAACAGTCAGAGCAACATATCACTACACCAAATCAGCTGCTTTGTGAAAGAGAAATGCTGCGTTACCACCATACATTTTACTGCCAAGATCCCTGTGCAAAACAGTCAGAGCAACATACCACTACGCCAAATCAGCTGCTTTGTAAAAGAGAGGAAGACTGAAACTTAAATGGCTATCATTTAGTGAATTCAGTTCTCACCATAGCTGTCAACCTCTTAGTACCAAACACCTGGACAAACCCAGTAATGAGGGAATACAGCCCTCAAACATATTCAGTGAATTCAGTTCTTGCCATAGCTGTCAACCTTAGCACAAAAAACCTGGACGAAGCCAATAATGGGGGAATACAGTCCCAAAAATAGGGACAAATTTCAAATATTCATCTTATAAACTTAGAAAATTGCTAGAATAAAAGGTTATTTTACGGTTGTGTTACTATGCATTTTCTGAAGAACATGAAGTCTGAAATTCAAATGCCTGTCAATTTTACTGCTGACAGAACAAAAACAATTTTCAGCAGAGACCCAGGGAGAAATACTGCAGACACATCTTTGTAAAATGACAGAGCACCAGAGCAAATCCACACTAACACAGGGAGAAGATGCAGACTCCACACTGAAGGCACCCCAGCCAAGAATCAAACCAAACAACCTATAGCTGTGAGGCAACAATACTACCACTGCACCATCAAATATGCAAGGAATTAAACATTCAGAAACCTGAAGTCTGAAATTCAAATGCCCGTCAATTTTATTTAACATTTGTTAATCAGGACAGTCTGACTTGGAACAAAAAAAATTTTTCAGCAGAGGCCCAGGAAGAAATAATGCAGACATGTGTTTGTAACATGGGAGGACACAAAAGAAAACCCACACAAGTACAGGGAGAAGCTACAGACCCCACAAAGAAGGCACCCCAGCCAAGAATCAAACCTGAGGACCTGCAGCTGTGAGGCAACAATGCTACCACTGCACCATCAAATACCAAGCATTGCAACATTTACAAATCACAGATATTATGAGAAACAGCTCAGATCAAATATGAGGCAAAAATCTGCAATTTTTTTTTTTTACAAATGGTGGTGGGTAGAGAATTCAGGTCTTTAACACCTGCATACAAGGTACAGGGTTCAAGCCTGAGGTATTCCCTACCACACACACACCTGTAGTAACAAACCACAAAAACTAAATATACTGCCCTGGGTGCCAAACTGTCATTATAAGAGTCCAATCAAGACAAAATGAAGTGTATTAGAATAAAAATATTTCAATGCATTGGCTGCATGACAGCTTAATATCTAGATGGAAACAAAAAAGGTTGTGAGGCATGAAAAAATAACTTACTTTTTTTAAATACATTAATGGAATGCCAGTCAAAATCAAGTATAAGAAAAACAAGCAGCACTCAACTCAAACCACTTCTTGCACTGCAGTTCTAATTATAATTTATATTCAGCTTTATTAAAGTAACAAGTAACATGCTGAAAGTAGAAATCTCTGATGCCCCCACTTGTAAAAATGTTCCTTATCCAAAAAAAGATCTGCTGCCTGACATCTACTTGTTTCATGGGGAAAACATGATCAAAGTAAAAAATGAAAAGCAAACAAGAAATAAGCTCAAGATACATTGCTTAAAAGGATTACTGTACAGGTTATGGACCACGCGATTGGCAATCAGTTTACGGGTAAAGCCTGCAGAGATGACTGGAAGTCTCCAAGTGTAATGAGACTCTTAAAATAACGTACTTCTGTCCTTTATTACAAATACTGGCATATGCATTTCAATACCCAAGGCTTATACATTATCTAGTTAAGTATTCTCTACATGGCAACAGAAAAGCTTTTAATGTTGGCAATTCTTTAACAGCATGCTTATTAAAGCTTACTTGCATCTTGCAATCTTAGCCAAGCTTACCTGATGGTCATTAAAGTATTGCTACTTAAACACAGAGCAACAGGCACTTTGAGTAATAAGCATAAATCAACAGTACAAAAAATATGACAGAAACCAGACCATTCTGTAAAAATCAAGGACAGATGAAAAGCCACTCTAGTACTTGTGTCTACCTTGGATGGGTGGGATTCTCTGCACATTTACACTGCATAACTACTCCTTGCCTTGCTTCGACATATCCAGAGTCACTACATGGGGGAGTGGGGTGCAACATGTATGTCACAGTTTGAAATGTCTCTGGCGGACTTGTGATGGCCCTGACACATTTGTCATACCTCTCAACCTCAGAGCAAGACATCTGGACAAAGCCATACAAAGAAATGGGACAAAGGCCCATAAATAAGGACAATTTTTAAAATATTGCTCTTATAAACTTAGAAAGCTAATAGAGGTCTTGCATTAGTATGAATTTTCTGAATGGTATGAAATCTGAAACTCAAATGTCTGTCATTATTTTCTAACTTCAGTCTTTAATTATTTGTCACTAATTTGCCAAAAAAACACAATTTTATGAAAAATGGACCAAAAATGTGATGTAAACATATAAAATAGCAACACAATACAGCTGGGAACTTGTCAAAGAAGGGACACTTTAATATTAGTACTGCTAACTTGAGCAGCTGACAAATAAAAGAATCTACATGCATTTCTGAAATAAAAGTAATCTGATTATTACAGTTATTTCTTAATTATAAACCCTCCATGTTTTCTTCCAAAATTGCTATTTTGCGGAGAGATCATTAGGGGAAGACATTAGGGGAAGAGCAACATTTTGAGCCAAAATCAGGGACAGTTGAGAGGTTTGGCTATGCCTAATTCTATAAAGCAATTTATTTGCATGTACCTCTCAACCTGTTAATGCAATAAATCTGGACAAGGCCAAATATATTGGGGGAACATATAAACAGTACTAAAAATTGCTCTTGTATAAACTGGGACCGTTGATAGAACAGGTCTTACTTTAGCATGCATTTTTCTGAAGGTTATGAAGTCTGAAACTCAGTGTGTCATTATTTAGTGACTTAATTCCTAAATGATTTGCCAGAAAACCACACATTTTATGAGGAACAAACCAAAAATAAGAAGCAAAAAATCTATTCATTCTTTGAAAATCTGGACAGTTGAGAGGTATAGTTCAGCTGGGGCTGCCTAAGTTTGCCGCCCTTCCCCCTCACAAAACCATGGTCAAATGGAGCCTACCCCTGCAGCCATTCCAATGATCCATTACTTGGCTATTTCACTCCATTTACCATAAACACTAATGGGCATACTGATTTACTTCTATGATTTGAACTTCATTTGAAAGTTTTATTTTGCATTTTACAGCACAAACACTAGGACATCTGCTAAACAAACTTGGCATTAAAACCTCTCTGCCCTTGAAACTCACATTCATTGAAACAACATTGAAACCCACATTCAAAGAAAATACATTTCACCCGTGACAGATAAAGATTATTTCTGGGCTGTTTTCAAATCATAGGCCCCTTGCATATGAAACATACATGTGCTCTTTGATACACCTTCCTATTGCGTTGAACATTTTTCCAGTAAACAATGAAACAAAACGCATGCACCAATGACAAAACTGTCCAATTCATAACATTTCCATCATAAAAGTCTACTCAAACTTCTACAGTCCACTATTATCAGTAAATATGCACAATTCTACAGTCCACCATTATCAGTAAATATGCGCAATCTCTGAAGTAGTAAAAAAGTCATCTAAATAATTCCACGTTAAATCTGTAATGAAGAGGTTGTGGCTAGCAATCACCTTTATATTTCATGGTTTCATCATAAAATAAAGTGTCTGATGCCCCTGAGGAAGAAACTGCCTAAATTACATTAAAAATAAGCTAGTAATATTGCAATAGGAAATGGATGGCAAACTGATAACAGGCTCATAATTAGTATCTTAACTTTCAGTACGGCATCATTCACCCCTTATGGGAGTAGAACCAACAACCTTTTGTATCAAAAGCAAGTACACAACCTGTTGTGCTATTAGCAATGTGAGTTAGTTTAGCATAATCAGCACTAAACTTCTCTTCCCCTGCAGTTCTCAGCTCCTTGTAGAATCTATTCAATACTCAACTGCATCTTAACTTCGCAGCACAAGAAATCTGGAAAAAGCCAAATTTATTGGGGTGGGTCAAAAGGGCAAAAACCAGGGACACATTAAACATTGCTTGTATAATCTTGGAAAGCTGCTAGAATAAAATGCTGTGTTACCACCATACATTTTACTGCCAAGGTCCCTGTGCAAAGAGTCAGAACAACATACCACTACGCCAAATCACCTGCTTTGTGAAAGAAAAATGCTGTGTTACCACCATACATTTTACTGCCAAGGTCCCTGTGCAAAACAGTCAGAGCAAAATACCACTACGCCAAATCAGCTGCTTTGTGAAAGAGAGGAAGACTGAAACTTAAATGGCTATCATTTAATGAATTCAGTTCTCACCATAGCTGTCAACCTCTTAGCACAAAACACCTGGACAAACCCAGTAATGAGGAAATACAGCCCTCAAACATATTCACTGAATTCAGTTCTGGCCGTAGCTGTCAACCTTAGCACAAAAAACCTGGACAAAGCCAATAACAGGGTAATACAGTCCCAAAAATAAGGACAAATTTCAAATTGTCATCTTATAAACTTAGAAAATTGCTATAAAGGTTGTGTTACTATATATTTATTACTAGAATAAAAAGTTGTTTTACTATGTATTTTCTGAAGAATATTAAGTCTGAAATTCAAATGCCTGTCAATTTTACTTCTGACGGAACAAAAACAATTTTCAGCAGAGGCCCAGGGAGAAATACTGTAGACACATGTCTTTGTAACATGGCAGGACACCAGAGCAAATCCACACAAACACAGAGATAAGATGCAGACTCCACACAGAAGGCACCCCAGCCAAGAATCAAACCAGAAAACCTACAGCTGTAAAGCAACAATACTGCCACTGCACCATCAAATATGTAAGGACTGAAACATTCAGAAACGTGAAGTCTGAAATTCAAATGCCTGACAATTTTATTTAACATTTGTTAATCAGGACAGTCTGACTTGGAACAAAAAAAAAACAATTTTCAGCAGAGGCCCAGGAAGAAATAATGCAGACATGTCTTTGTAACATGGGAGGACACAAAAGCAAATCCACACAAACACAGGGTGAAGATACAGACCCTACAAAGAAGGAACCCCAGCCAAGAATCAAACCTGAGAACCTACAGCTGTGAGGCAACAATGCTACCACTATACCATCAAATATCAAGCATTGCAATATTTACAAACCACAGATATTATGAGGAACAGATCAGATCAAATATGAGGCAAAAATCTGCAATTTTTTTTACAAATGGTGGTGGGTAGGGAATTCAAGTCTTTAACACCTGCATACAAGGTACAGGGTTCAAGCCTGAGATATTCCCTACCACACCACCATGAGTCTAACCACCAGTATATTGCACCTGGGGCATTTTCACACACACACACACACCCCTTACCTGTAGTAGGTCTTGTCCTTCTCCATATAAATAAATCTAAACCCCGATCCCTCTCCATAAATCCAATGCAAGTGAAACCACCATAAATACATCCAAACCCCACCCGCGCAACTCCAGACCCATGAGATCCTCCGATCCCTGCAAGTGAAACCAATACATCCAAAAATGACCTGCGAGATCTTCCCGATGAGACTGCAGCAAATTCCAGACTGCTGATGTTGCAGTCCGACCCCGATGTGTTTTCCCAGGACAGTCTATACAGTTTAAAACTGCATAGACTGTTGGGAGCTCTGTTTCTCATGTTTCCTAATCAGGACTGCTGCTGAGACAATCTGCGCATGCTCCAGACTCTCAGCAGCAGTCCGGACTAGTGCGCATGCACAAAGTCTGCGAATTTTTAAACTTTTTTTCTTTTCGTTTTATTTCTTTTTCTTTTTATTCTTTTATTTTACTGTTGAGGGGGCTGCAGTCCGGCAGTCCAATAGTACGGGCCACCCCTGCTTGCCTTTATGATTTAAAATGTAATGTTGATTAGTGGACATGGAAATCATGGGCCTTTGGTTGGCTAATATAGTATATACTTATCTGGGGTTGTTAGGATTCTCCTATCTGGGCAGGTAGCTTTTGAATAAGTACAACAGATTTACCCCATTAACAGACCTAATTTTCTATGGTGGCATAGTCCATCATCTCGATATTCACCAATGGCTTACTGAATACCGTTAGGCCCCAGGGGCTATTTATTTATATATACGTTATTGGTTCATAGGTTCATAGGTTCATACTAGGCTATCTGCCCTAGGGCATTTATAAGCCTAGCCAGAGTGTGTGTGGCTTTCACCACCCCTTAGGATGAGAATACTATACCCATTAGTTTGCTGTGCCTCTGTCCAGCAGTGACACAGAGATGATTCATCTCCCATCCACTGCAAGATTTCTCTTGAACAGAGTCAGTGAGGGGCTCTGCCTCACATGGACTGGGATTCTGTTCCATAGTGTAGGGAGTCTCTGGGTGATGAATCTGTCCCTCCAGCACGTCCTATTTATATCCGTGTTGAGGTTTAAGTCTCTTGCTCTCGTGGCTCTGGTTGATTTGGATTTTTGAGGTGGAGCATGTCCATTAATTCGGTTGGACATGGCCTTGTATGTCAGGCACAGATCACCTCTGAGCAGACGGTATGCGACTGAATAGAGCTGGAGTTTCTTCAGTCGGGCATCGTATGACATATGTTTGAGCCTTTATCCTTTTGGTGAGGAACTTTGGGGTCTTTCCAACTGCTGCAGGTGTCGGGTAAGGTACATTCGATGGGGGGTTGTACTCAATCATTGGTCTGATAAGTGAAGAGTACAGGGTACAATGACCTCTCCTGATCTGGATGTGAATCCTTTCATGATCAGGTGGGCAATGTAGAAGGTCTTCCTAACCACTTTGGCAATGTGAGTGTCAAAAGAGAGGTTACTGTCAACTTGGGTCCCCAGGTCCCTGATAACTTCTTCCGTGTTTAATGGATTACCACCTATGTGGTAATTAGGTTACTTGTTTTTCCCAAAGGGTATGACTGTACATTTTTTGGCATTTAGCTTAAGGCCATGGCTCTGGCACCAGTTATCCATTTCTATGAGACCTCTCTGGAGGATGTCTGTGTCTGATGGAGTGTCAATTATGGTGCCCAGTTTGCAGTCATCTGCAAATTTTGTCAGCCACAATCCCCTATGTTTGCCTGCACTTCAGAAAATAAATGCCGAACAAGAGGGGCACAGGACTGAGCCCTGTGGGACACCGCCATGACCGCTTAGAGTCTGATATGGCACCAGCAACTCTAACCCTGTGCGTTCTGTCCTTGAGCCAGTTTGCAACCCATCTTGTGACATATGGGTTTACATCTAAGCTGGTGAGCTTTTCTATGATGCCCGAGTGGGGTATTGTGTTGAACGCTTTTGCTAGGTCAAGGTAGGCTGTGTGAACTGCCTTACCCTCATCAATGGCCTTAGTGACTGTTTCAAAAAAAGTCTACTAAGTTCAAGAGGCAGGATCTGCCCTTGACAAAGCCAAATTGATCCAGTGTCTGTAGGTCCCCAATGTCTTTATTTATGAGTTCCATTATGATCCTCTCCATAGCTTTGCAGACAAGGCTCGGGTCTGTAGAAGCACCGCCTTTGTGGTGTGGGACCACAGATCCTGTAGTAAGGCTAAGATTAAACAGCAGCCTTATGTGTGGGTTTAGTTCCTCATTGAGTTCGTGTAGCACACAGCCGGGGACACCGTCCGTCCTATTGATGCTGTGTTTTTGCTTTAGAGAGAGCAGCTCTCACCTGGGCATCTGAGATGTTTGGGAGGCTAGACTCTGGTGGGATAGATATTTCTCCTTTGGGGAGGAGGAGAATTTGCACTGAACCTGTCTGCCAGTATGTTGGCAATGTCTGTGGGTTCAGTGATTTTTATCATTTTGGACTAATTCTGAGCATATCTGGGAGTTTCCACCCAGGTTTCTAACATAGCTAAAGAAGGCCTTATGATTGTCTTTGTGTCATTAGCGATTTTTCTCTCAAAGTTGGCCTTGGATGATTTTATGAGTGATCGTAGTTTTTGCTAGTATTGATCAGAGATGCCTTCCCTTTAGGGATTTTGCTCTGTCATGTAGTAGCTTTCTCCTCTTGTTGTAGAGTTTGTTTATGGCTGGGGTCCACCAGACCGGGCCTGCCTTTGGTGGAAAGGGTCTTGATTTTATTAGGGATTGCTTGATCCATACATTCCTGGAGGTGCTCGTAGAAGGCATTTGTAAGGGTTTCAGCAGTGGGTTGTGGTTTCCACTGGCTCGGGGCCTTGAAGGATACCACTCCAGTCTTAAGAAGTGTGAAGTTTGCGTTTGAGAAGTTCTTCACTGTGGTCTTTTTGCTGGGGTGGGGACGGGATGTGGATCTCCAATGAGATTAATTTATGGTCTGATCTCACCAATGAGGGATATACTTCCAGTGTGGAGCATTTTGTCCCCATGTTTGTGATGATCAGGTCTAGTATATTTTCTCCTCTTGTGGGAATGGTGACTAGTTGTTCCATAGCATTTGAGTTTATGAACTCCAGGAACCTTTGGGCTAGGGTGTTGGGGCTTGAGTAATGTTCCCAGTCTATGTTTGGGTAGTTGAAGTCACCCAATATGATGGTGTTTGGAGAGACATTCATACTCTCCAGTGTCTTCAGGAAGGCTGTGTGGGTTTCCTGAGTTTGAGAAGGTAGTCTGTAGCATGCTACAAACTGTAGGGCAGTTTTACCTATGGTTAATTGCACCTGGATGGTCTCCGATGCTTTGTGCATTGCCACTAACCTGGAGGTGTGGGTATCCTTTATGAATATGGATACTCCTCCTTTTGTGGTTTGGTCCGGATTTTGGGGCTGGAACGCATGATATGAGGTATAACCTGATAGTGCTGGGGTGCTCTCAGGAGCCTTGAACCAGGTTTCAGTCACAGCACAGACATCGATGTTCTCCATACTGAGGAGGGCTGCATCTTGAGGTTTAGACTTCTGGCATTGAGCAGTATTACCCTTAGTTTTCTCCATTTTGTTTTCTAGGGTAGGTTTATCATTTGAGCCTTGCCTAAAAAGGCACTATGGGGTGGCAAGAGCCTTTGCCAATATCCGAAGCCCAGGGTGACAGGTGCAAGCTGTCCCTCGCCAAGCGTGGCTTGTCAAGCATGTCATCCCAGGCAGACAGACATTGGCTCTTAGAATGACACCAGTAATTAAGCCAATTATTAAAGCTGATCATTTTGTCTCTGTATTGTGGCGTCATTCTTGGTGAGGGTAGGATACTGCTCAGGGTCAGGGTCATACTGGCCTGGGCTACATAATCTGAGAGCTCCTCTATGTCTCTTTTCATGTAGTCCAGGGAAGTACGTCTCAGGTCGTTCACACTGGCATGGACAATGACTGAGTCATACTTGTACTTGCTGTGGAGTGACCTGAGTGCTTGTGTTATGTGGCGGATTCTAGCGCCTGACCAGGCAGCTTACTGTGATCTTTTCCTTGTTCAGTCTGGTGAGTGGGACGTCAGTGTGTCTGACTATGGAGTCACCTATAACAAGTGTGTCTGGCATTGTGTTTGGCCTTAAGGGCTGTGACTGTTTAGCACACTGACTTTGAGAACTATGTATTGCATGTCTTATGTCTTGAGGTGGCAGTTGCTTGGGTGTCTGCTTTGGAGGCCTCTGTAGTTTTGGTAGATTTTTGATCAGTGCCTCCAGTATGTCTTTGTGTGTTTATGTGTTTGTTTTGCAGTTGTGATAGTTCTATGTGAAACTGGGTTTGTGGTGTGCGTGGTTTCCTTCTCCTCCTGTCTGGTCTTGCCAGTCCTGAGTTGAGAGAGCTCAGCCTCCAGTTTGGCTATATAGTTGCCTCTCACATGTATTTATGTTTTGTGGGAGAAGGAGTGGGTTGTCTGTGTACATGAGGCAATTGTAACATTGCCTCAAGATGCCCAGATTCACCAGCTGAACAGGAGAGGACGCTAGCAACTGACCCTTCGACATGCTAGAAAAAGTTTGCTGTGTAACTGAGTCAGAAGGGACCTATAGGAAATGGATACTCAAGGATTCTAGGCTAATGTAGTACTTTGTTTAGTATATAAGTACTTTACCTATATAAAAATGCTTTAGGAGCAAGTGCTGAGCTTTTGAGATAGAGAATAGACTGTTTAGATTGCAAGTAGAGAAGTTCTAAGGGAAAAATTGAAGAGCAGACTTTACGGAGCCAGAAATAGTTTAACCTTCTTTAACCGGGCGCTGCCCGATGGTGCTCTATGGGCAACTCCGCGCTAAATCACGCAAAAGCGCGCTAAAGCTGGCTTTATAGCAGGGGGTTGAAAAGAGCTAGGAATTGACTCAAAATGGCCAATAGACTACAAGCTTCTGGCTGGAACCACTGCTCTAGGGACAAATAGGCTGCTCAGTGCTCCCCACTCCCACTGGTGAACAAAGAAGCTTCCCTTTATCCAAATAAGGATATGGAATAGCACAGGAACCAAGCCAAAGCCCATTGGTGTTTTATACACTATTTTTGGGATTGATAGATTTGAATAGTTTGTAGAGAGCATTGCCTAATCCTTGGTGGCATATATGCTATGAGATGTCTGATTAATGCATATTATTGTAGTGTTATATTCTATATTTACGACTGAAGTATTTATTGACTGTGAAGCTTATTGTCATGGATCTGGGCACCATTTTACAGGGCCTTTGTGCCAGTAAGAATGATATACAAGTATTTGGCCTGGCAAGTCCTGATGATGGGAATTTGGATAAAGAAAAGATGGATCCAGTTGACGGCTGCAATCAATTATTTCATAAATTGGGCAAAAGCGTGAGAACACTATGTACAAATGTTTGGCATCTCAGACTATTCAAAGCTTATCAAAGTACAAATATTACCCCGAGGGGGCTGAGGGTTAAAATACAACCATTGGTAGGCAAGATGAATGAAACATTAATAAAAGAATGGGGCTTACCACAACAAAATGCCTTGATGACATTTGTTCAGGATTTAACTAGTTATTATGAATGAATGATTGATGTGAATATCAGGGAGGTGAAAGGGGTATGTGAGGAACTAAAAGACCATAAGGGTCAGCCCCATTATGTTACATGCTTGAATAAGCTTACAAAGGACTAATTGAGTTTGAGAAACAAATGAAGGAGAAAAAGATACGTAAGTTCAATAGAGATATGGGTGACTACCAGAGGGGGAAACCATTTGAATACCAAAAAAATGTTAAGTTTTTGGATACTGATAGATCAATGGTAGGATCAAAGAGGAGAAGATCAAGATCTATCCTCAAAAAGACAGGTACTTATAGTATTACTTTGGGAGACGAATCATCAGCCACAGACACAGAGGTTCCTAACACACAAGAATCACCCATCCCAAAGACACAACGAAGCTTGGGGCACCCTTTAAACATGGCAGGCACAGGGGTGGGAGAAAACACAAGAATAGACATGGTAGAAGGTCTATTACAAACATTGATGACCCGGTAGTGCATGATTATAATATCCATATTATTATAGTTATTTTCTCAGTGGAAATAACAGATGAACAAAAACACTTACTTAATAAAGGTCTTAATTATGTTCCTGGTTTCTTTACTCATGAGAATGATATGATTAATGATGTTCTAGAATTTTGCCATAGACTTAACTTAAGACTACTTTTTGGTAATAGGGTTTCCTCTCATAGATCTACTGATTTCAGGTTTTTGAAGTCTGAGTTTACTCCTCCAATGAATAAATATGTATCAATATTTCAGCAAGCTGTACTCAAAGATCTACACTTCAGGTTGTGTCAATCTAGAATGCTTGCCCATAATCTTACAGTTGGTGAACAAAAGGCCTTGAGTGAATTAAAAAGTAATAAAAACATTGTCATATTACCGGCTGACAAGGGTGGGGCAGTGGTCACTATGAATATGGATTATTATCTGGCTGACGGAAATAGACGATTGTCTAACCCTCAACATTATATGCACATGGCTATTGACCCCACACCCAATTTCAAGAGGGATATTGATTTGCTCCTCAATCAGGCAGTAGAATAATGAGTCATTAAGGAGACAGTCATGCAATACCTGATGGTGAAAACCCACAGAAACAGATCCTATATTTACTGCCTAAAATACACAAAGGTCAGGACAAACCTCTGGGCAGGCCTATTGTTTCAGGTATTGGCTCTTTGACAGAGCCATTATCTGCATTTTTGACACAATACTTGAAGCCGTTATTGAATGTAATATGAGCTGTGATACAGAGTCAACCCAATTTTTGAAAATTATATCAGATGCACAATTGGAACCAACATGGTTACTTTGTACGCTGGATGTGAAGACTCTCTATACCAATATTGCCCACTGGGTGGGCCTACAGGTGCTTCAATATTGGTTAGAAAGGGCCAATATATATCCAGCAGGCTTTAATACACTTCTGATATGCATGGCTGAACATGTCTTATCTAAAAATTATTTTTTATTTTCAAGGAGAATGTTACTGGTATACACAAAGTACAGCAATGGGGGCATCATTTGCCCCATTCTATGCTGACCTGTTTGTGGGATATCTTGAAGAACATCTAATATATAACGGTATCCATAACATTTACTTGAATATAATGGATATTTGGAGGAGATTATTGGATGACTGCTGGTTGGTATGGCGAGCGGACAGCCAATACCTGTTGGAGTTTGTACAATACTTAAATGATAACAAGTGGGGAATTGAATTCATATTGAATTGTGAAGTCCAACAAATTAACTTTCTAGATGTTACAATCATAAGGAATCCAAATGACACACTTATAACTCAGGTGATTAGAAAGTATCCCCAGTACAACAACCTATTATATGCCTCTAGTCTACATCCACAACATGTCATCCGAAACATACTCAAATCTCAGTTTTTGCATATCAAAAGAATATGCTCAACACAGGAGGACTACGTTTTATTTCAGCAGGACCTGATTCACAGGTTTGAGATTATGCGCTATAAACAACAGGATATTCAGTCTGCCAATGATTGGGCTTCCAAACAAGAGAGAATACATTTGTTGGAATATAAAAACAAAACACAGGACAATAATTCAGACACCATCAGATTTGTTACAACTTATGGGTGGAACATAAATTTGATTAGGGATGTGGTATCTAAAAACTGAAATATGCTGATGGCCAATGAGGAACTGTATCAGGCCCTTGGTCCTAAATGTAAATACTCGTTTCGGAGAGATAAAACTTTGGGATATTATTTTTCACATTTTAAACATGATTGCATGAGGGGAGCTACCAGCCATCAAATCACTATCACTTGGGGATAAATTGTTAGGCTCATTTTCATGTGGACACTGTACCTTGTGTAAGCATACGCACAACACTAAACAGTTCTCAAGTAAAAACACCAGTCAAGTCTTTGACATTACGTTTTTTGCCAGCTGTGGAAGTGATTGGGTAATATATTTGGCTTCATGCACTTCTTCAGCTTTCTACATAGGACACACTTCCTGTCTCCTACGAATTTGCATGTGTGATCATCTAAGTGATACACGTAACAAAAAAAATGACAAATGCTCTATACAGACACTCCATCTCCCATAGCACTGCCAAATTTTATTTTACTATTATTGATCAAATTCAGGGTCATAGAAGTAATAAGCTTGGCTGGCACTCCATCCTAAATAAAAAGGAGAAATACTGAATTATTAAATTAGGGGGGCTTTTTTCCCTGGACTTAATGACCATTTGTAATATATTATTTATTGGAAGATTATAGGAAGTGACCTAATAGGAAGGCGGAAGAGGTTCACTGTATAAATGGTTATGTGTTAGTTATGTCGTTATGTTATTCATTCCTGAAGAAGGCAGGGATGTCAAAACAGGTATGATGTTATGAGCTAACTAATAAAACATGTGTGCTTTTGACACTTGGTGCTGACCATCTGATTTGACTATTTGTTGTATTTGAACAAGATTTTGTTAATGATGTTGCATCATTCTGTAGAAATTTGAACCTGAAATTGTTTTTTGAAAAATCTGTACCAATCCAGGATCAACAATCTAGTTTTAAATTCCATAAGTCCACATTTATTCCTCCAGTCAACAAATATGTGGACATTTTTCAAAAATATATTCTTAAAGATTTACATTTTTCTTCAGATTTATATACCACACAAGGGTTGCATAATCTAACTGTTGCAGAAACATATGCCTTAGATAATCTTTGGCATAATAGAAATTTAGTTATCATTCCAGCTGACAAAGATGGTTCTGCAGTTCTTCTTAATAGGTCCATGTATTTGGCAGAAGCAGATAAACAGCTCTCTGATGGTAGATTTTATACCAATATGGCCACTGATTTTACTTATAAGGTCAAACAAGAAATCGATATTTTTCTACATTTGGCTTTGAGCAAAGGTATAATAAACAAACAAACTTTTAAGCTTTTTGGATTTGGAGTCGGCTACTTTTACAGTGTGGGTTCTGTCAGTAAGCCATTTGGCAACCCACTCAGTGGGCACAAAGCCTGAGGTGAGGCTATGATTAAACATGACACTTAGGTGAGGTGGCAGTTCATTTTGTAGTTCATGTAGTACACAGTTCAGAATGTCATCTGGTCCCATGGATGCCATATTCTTAGCTTTGGAGGGTGCGTTTTTACTTGTGTGGCCGTTATTACTGGAATTTGGCAATCTTCTGGTATTGAGATGGGCTGTTTAGGGGGTGAGAGGGGGGTAAAGTTGGTACTGAATTGATCTGCCAGGATATTGGCAATATCCTTGGGATCAGTATATTTAATGCCATTCTGTTGTAGCTCAGATCAGAGCAGAGCATTGCCATTTACATTCTTGACATAGTTATAGAATGCCTTGTGGTTGTCATTGGAATCTTTGGCAATTGTATTTTTGTAACTAGCATTGGAGGATTTTATGAGGGATCTCAGCTTCTTACTGAGGCTGATAAGGAAGTTGTTTGCATCCTGGGATTTTCCTCTCTTCTGCAACAGTTTCTTCCTTTTGTTGTAAAGTTTGTTTATGGCATTTCTCCAAAATAAGGACAGATGAAAGGTCTGTTTCACAGTTCTGCAGCTATAAAAGCTATCAAGTTATTTCTATCTATATGCTCTGGTAACCCCAATATTCTGACATTGCTATATCATACCCAGTTAGCTATATAATACAGCCTGGAATCAAGTTAACTTAGTGTTTGATGCAGTTTCTGGGAATTTACTTAATACCACCACAAGCCACGTTTTTCCTATGAGATTTTCTTCTGCTGTGCTTTGATGAGAGACTGTAAGATTAAGCTGAACCTCATGATTAGTTGTGGTGTTCTCAATGTGAGTTATATTCATTGCAGAAGTTTGCAAAAGCTTAGATAATGTTTCTAAAGTTTATTTTGTTTTTTTTTTTATATCCTCTGGGACAGTTTCAGATATCACAACTATTTCTTATTTCACTTTCAGCTGCTTCCAGAGAAGCTGTGAGTCAAATGATACAAAACTAATATAAACCAAGGAGCTCTACTCCAAACACAGAGATTCATGTTCTAGATGTCCTCCACTGCACAATCACACCCTTTAGAGGTCTTATCCATTTGCTTTGGATATGTTACCACCAAAAAGAGTACAAGAACACAAGGAGCTCAGTAAATTCCTTCTGCCATGTGCACACACCCATGCACATCCATTATTGAGAGCAAATATATCAAACTCCAGTTGTGGTACGTTTACTCTCTTCACACAAAATGATGTGGCCATGGCGGAGGTTTATGCTATCTGGGTGGGGTGTGTGGGCAATGTACCCCCCAACATTGGGTGAGCAGTATGAAAAAAACCTGGGAAGCACCATTTCTATAGGCATCTGTAGTGGCAAACTTGACAAAACAGGATTTCGGTGTGTTGCTCCTAGAAATCAATGACTAGATCTACTTTGGTGCATCTTAGTTAGACATGCTCTCCTCTCACAAGGTCTTTAGCGAGCATCCTTAGACTTTTGCCAATATGGCTTTTAATTATGGCAGATATGATTACATCATGAGGATGGTTTCAGCAATATGACTGACAAACTGTGAACTGGACCGCAGACTTACAAGACTAGGGACATCTTGCCTTGAATCCATAAATCTAGTTTTCCTCAATGTTTACATATATTTTCATGTTAGCTTAAAATATGCCTTTATTACTCCCATTTTCAAAAATAAAAGTTTAGGTACCAATGACTATCAAATTACCATCCAGTCCCTAACGTTCTTTTCTCAGTAAGTTTATTAAGAAAGTTGTTCCTCTTATAATCTTGTTATCTTGCATGATAATGTGATTTTTGATTCAACTATACCACTAAGAGTGTTCACAATGATTTTCTGATGGTAAAATTCAGGGGGTTTGTTTGATCTTAGTTGCATTTGATTCTTGGGAGTATTTGACACAGTGGACAATGGAATCTTTCTTGTCTGATATTCCTTTTACCTAGCAGGACATTCCAAGACTGTAGTCTTAGAAATTTCTTCATCTTCCAGGTTCTTTTGGAATTTGGAAGTTCCAGTATGCTCTATATTGGCTCCATTACTTTTTACATTGTACATGCAAAAACTTGGAGAGACATAAATGTTATACCAATGACATTCAGCTACACCTCTCCTTCTCTCAGCTTTTACTTCCCTTTAGGACTGTCTTAACTCCATCTTTGAATGTCCTGTCCATGATCAACTTAATATGAAAATAGACAAAGTCTGATATAGTCCTAGCACATACTATAGTAAAACCCTCACAGGTTTGATACCTTTGTACTCTAAGATTTTATGGCAGTATCTAGCTAGAGTTTGTGTTTAGAATATGAGACCACAGAAGTATTCTTGATAACAAGCTGACATTCATAGACCAGATATCAGCAGTCGTGACGTCATCAAACTTTGACCTCAGAAATATTTCATTCATAAAGCATCTTGCCTTCAGAAAGATTTTACTACCATTAGGCATGCTCAGATTTGCTCCCGCATTGATTATTGTAATGCTGTCAACCTTGGTCTCTCACATTCAGAGTTTCATTGTGTGCAACAGGTGCACTCAGGGTATTGAGTACTTCTTCCTATTTTGAACACATTACCCCATTCTTGCATGAGCTACACTGGATCTTGTTGCATAAGATCCATCATCAGGGTTCTGAGTCTGGCATATCAAGCTCTTCTGGATCAGAGAAACACCTATCTACAGGGGTACTGTTGCCTTATGCTCAATTGTATTACTTATATTCAAAAACACATCTAAAACTGGCATGTTTGTTGGTATAAAAGTGCTGGGATGTTTAAAAGTTATAGTATTAGAGTCACTGCTTTCACTTTTGTATATTACTTTCAACATATGTTGTCTGGCAAAAAGTCGTAAGTCAATAACAATATTTGCATGATCGGCTCTATGGGCCAGAATAAAAGTCAATTCTCTATTAAGTATAGAACATTCAATATCAGAAAGTAACTTGTTAGAAATATTCCACACTAACAGTCACTTTGTACTGTCCACATTCTCTTTATGGACATGTTTACTTTGTACTGAGACTGCTGATTAAGTACTTTGAACCTAGAGAATGTGAACTTAGTATTTCTATTGAGAAACAACAATTACAGCTATATGAACTGCTGCCGGCAGATGGTGTTGATCTAGCACTTAGTAAAGTCATTGATAATGTCAGTACTTATGAACGCAAGTTAATGAGTAATAAGAGAATGAAACTGGCCAGAGATTTAGACGACTTCAAAAACAATAATATATTCTCATGGCTATGTACCTCTGGTACAGGACAAAAACCTCCACCTGGTGATAAACAGCACCAACAATCCATTGAATCCCATATAAATAATGCCAATGGTGAGAGTGGTGATGTACACAGTCCAGCAGCACATAATTCAACAAATAGCAGCACCTCCATCTGTGCTACACCCTCCAATAACTTGGATGGAACTTTGGGCACTAGAAGAAGTTTTGTGACCACTGGTTCTAAGACAACAGCAAATTTGCAAATGCCTGTTGTCAGGCAGAAAACTAATATGACTTCATCGGAGACATTTTTTTCTCTACCCTTACTGATAAAGACAACGGACACTAGAACCAGAGTTCGGTCCAGGAGCAGAGCTTGAGGGAAGTGGAAACATCAGAACGAAGGAATGAACAACATGTCCATAAAGAGAATGTGGACAGTACAAAGTGGCCGTTAGTGTGGAATATTTCTAACAAGGTACTTTCTGATATTGAATGTTCTATAGAGGATTGACTGTTATTCTGGGCCATAGAGCGGATCATGCAGATACTGTTATTGACATACAACTTTTTGCCAGGCATCTTATGTTGAAACTGATATACAAAAGTGAAAGCAGTGACTCTAATACTATGTATTACTTATATTACTTTAAGGAGTGTCTACTAGCAGTTCCAAGACTCTGACTTGAGATCTCTAGTAGGTATTATTTTCACACTTAACTTTATCTCTGTGAAATGCATTACTTTTCTCGGATTCACTCGAAACAAGTACTCTTGACAGGAAAATACAACAGTCAATTGTTCTTTGATGCAAAACTCCAAGTTTAATTTATCACAACCAGCTTCCAGGGTTTAAAATCAAAAGATTAAAGACTATTTTAGAAAATGACTGGAAAAGGAAGGAAGGAGATAGGAGAAGAAGAGGGACCTATAAATGTGGTTGCTGTTCGCAATGTGGAAATATAGCAAATACTGACCAGGTATTTATAGGACGTAGGGACAGACTGATTGAGGGCAAAGACTACTTTAATTGTGAATCATCTGGAATAGTGTACCTAACTACCTATGTGCCTTTATGTGTTTTGATTTTAAACTTGGAAGCTGCTTGTGTGAATTAAATTTGGATTTTTGCATTTAAGAACAATTGACTAATGTATTTTCCTGTCAAAGGTACTTCTTTAGAGTTTATAGTTTGCTTTTGTACCTTTGCTGGCTTTTACTTGGTTTATTTTTCTCAGATTCAGTTAATTGATACTGAAACCACAGTGAGACTGTTCTTGAAATGTTTCCATTTCAGACTGGCATATCTTATTCCTCAGAGACAAATTATTATCTTTGTTTTACCTAGTTGTTCATCTGCACAGTTCCCATATTTATTGCAAAAGCTACTTAGTTACACTTCTTTGTTTATTATTATTGTTTTCATTATTATCCATTGCTTATGCTTTATATGTCTCATTGATTATTACTTATTGTACACAGAAAAAAATTATAATACTGAGTGATTAACAAATGTGTGCCTGCCAGTGTTAGATGTCATATACATAACTTGCTTTTGATTTCTCACCAAGTGGACTATGGAGTTGGTACACCCTGTTTGAGACCAAGAATGCAACATCCCTGTGCATCCTCCCCTTAGACATATTTGTAGTAGCCTACAGTCTATATACTAAACAGATCTCAGTCGTCAAAGAGTTTGCATGGTGTTCATCCACCTGTATGTTATAGCACGTGGGGGAATGTATCACTTTCCTAGGACATACTTCAAGAACAATAAACTACCAAAAAGCCTTCTACAAGATGGCAAGTCTGTCGGTGGTCCTACGTACAATAAAATGCACCCTTTACAACTGCGCATGTCCCATTAGATTGATGGAATCATTACAAATAGAGCAAACTGAGAGCAACTATGATGTTCATATTTGCCAGACAAGCAGATGTATTCTGCCTTACATTACAGGAGTAGGTACTATGAGGCTAACTTGTGTGCCATGAAAGATATGTTTATGAGTAAACAAAGACAATAACTGGCAAATGCAAGCAATGCTGAACCACAGACAACTAAACATTATGCTTTCTATATCATATTACAAATATTGCCTACCCAGTTTAACTGGAAAATAGGATTATTTCACTGATATTTCACCGACTGAGAGCAGCTCTTTTTCCTCTGATGTGTGACCTTGGTATATATACATTAGGGTGGGTATAGGGTCTCCCCCCCATACAAGGGGTGCAGAGGATCTTGCCTCCCCTGTAAAAAAAACTTTTTTTCTTCTGTCAGAAGAATTCTGTGCAATACATAATCAAGAATCTGTTCAACCATGAATGATAACCTTTGTCAAACGTACTCAAAGGTGTACTAATCAAGGGAAGAAACAGTGCCATAAAATTACAGGTAGAGTTGGCAAACAAGTGTTTAATTTCCTTGAGTGGTGCTCTAATGCCTGAGCAGATGTGATTTCAGCATGTTGTAGGCATGGTACAAGAAGCAGAATGTGGTAATTTACAGAATGCAAGACAGGAAAATTCAGGGGATGTATTGGCATTGTACATATTGTATTATAGGCACTCCATGTTTTGGCAGTGGCATTCTGCATCACCTGTGTGCCTCCCTAATTTTTCCAGTTTCATCATGCATAAAAGGAAATAATTTACAAGCATTCACTGCTGACATGTCTAAGCTATGATGTCATATAAGCTGTGTAGTGCATTTGCTATGACAATTGTACATCAGTCATGGTGTTCTTTATAATAGCTATTGAATGGGTGGCTGAGTAAAGAAATATGCATGAATTGGGGTATAAAATAAAGATGTATACAAAAATTCAGGAAACTACTCCAGTAAATCAAAGTCCACGGCAATAAAATTGTATCCAAAATCAAAAAACACGTCAGACTTCATAAATGCTAATTTATTAAGACAACAGAGCTTTCAGGATAATGATTCCCTTCTTCAGTGTTTATTAAAATAATTATTATACATTAATTAAGTACCAAACTGAAGTAGATAACAAGATACAACCCCCCCCCATGGCAACACTTTTCCAGTAAAATGCTCATTACTACAAAGAGACATTTAATAGTATTAAGAATACAACAATATCTGTAAGAAATATATGTTTAAAATAAAATAATATCTATAAAACATAACATGCAAGAACAGAACAACATCTAGAAAAATATGTAAATAAATTCATAAAACACTTATATTTTATTTTAAATTAATTTGCTTTGCCCTTAGTACTGGTTTAATGCTAACCATGATCAGCCTGTAAATATAAAATCCACTCATATTCCATCACCTCAAACCTATTATTATTATGGTCACCACATCTTACATTTTTATGCATACATTGTATTACCCTAAACTTAAATTTATGGGCCATATAATCAATTACATATTTGACAAGGAATTAGTCGCAGTCTTCCACCTAATATCTGATTGGTGTTCTATTATATGATCTTTCAATGTCCTTGTAGATTTACCTACATAAACACTTGAACATGTACAACAAGTAGCTAAATAAACGGTATTGGCAGTATTACAGTTAGCATAAAGTTTAAAGTAATATTTATTGTCAGTCAGTGGATGTACAAATACATCATCACTTAGAATAAGTTTATAGCAAGAACAATTGAAACAGGGGAAAGTGTAATTTTTAGTATGGTATTTAGGGACAGTAGCTGCTTTTATTTCTTTCTAGCAATGATGTTGTTTAAGTTTTTTTATGATTCCTATATGCAAACCTTGAGCTAACTGAAAATGACTTTTCATTATTAAATGACAAAAGAAGAAACCTCTAGTATTCCACCACAGCAGAAATTTCACCACGATAAAGTCCTGTTGCAAACAACAAACAAGTTTAATGGATGAGATAAAAACAGCAATAAAGTTCCAAAAATGATAAAACGATGAGCGCTTTCGGCTGTTTAGCCTTCTTCAGATCGTTAACTTTTGGTAGTAATACATATATATTTATACAAAAAGCTAGCCAATAAGATTCAAGGGTAATTAACTTCTTGACCAATTACAGCAGTTATAGCTATTCGTTCTCATTCGTTATAAATATATCCAATGATCTTTCTTCTACACAGCTAAGTAGCCTATAGCTTTAATTTGGGGCAATAACATTTGTAATAAAATCGGCGCCATAATTATGCTAATGTGCTGTCTTTTTGGACAATCTCTATTGGTTGTAAATAAATCTCATAGTGCTATTCATTGGCGCATTTCTTCTGATAGTTGTGTTTAGAACAGCTATCATTAACCTATCACATGTGTTCTACATGGCTAAAGAATACTGCATCGGCAGTATGTTAATGCGGAGTCTCCTACCTAATTTTTTACTGGTTGTGAGAGCATGTTATACCATTCCAGTAAATTCAATTCATTATAGCTTCCTTGCTTTTATTTTGCTGCCATCTAGTGGCCAAAAATATATATAATATTAACTTTATTTTATAAAATTTCTAAAAATGATTTATTTATATTGTACCTTGTTTTTCAAATATAAGCCAGTGTTGGCTAACGAATCCCCTTTAAAATTATTTGATTATCCTCTTATAAATAAAAAGGATATTTTACATATATCAATCCTAATTCATTAGATGTATAAGCGATTCTTATCCATATTTACCAAGCATGTTAAAATACGACTGGCACAACCAAAAACATAGTCACCATCCCAACTCAGCTCCCGCCAATGCGGAAATCCATAGCAGCACCAATTAATTTCTGCATACCATCAGCCATACATCCCCCTTCTGCTACATACCAAAATGGGGTGGGGTCCACCATTCACTAAACAGTCTCAAATATAAGGAATACGTCCCTACTCGCTTCCTTAATAAAAGGCAGTGTCCAGATCTGGAAGCCTTTTAACGTATAGATTATATAATGAATTTATTGTTGATAGTTAAAACGTCTATCCTTTTTAGACTATCTCTGGTATGAGGCGCACACATATGCGCATCCTCAATAAAAGGCAGTACTCAGATCTAGGAGAACTTTTCGTATCCAAAGATGCTAATGTGTTTTAGTGACTAATAATTAATAATGCTTATTTATTAAAGTCCTGACACAGCTTGAATGATCTTAATGTAAAAAATTCACTATGGGCGTTTGACTAAAAAATCTTTTTGAATCTATAACAATAAACCTCATATGAGTTATAATGGAACTATGGTGGTGTGAATATCCTGGATAACTAACATGAGAGCAAATCACCCCCCTGGATTAAACACCATAGTTCTACTGAAACCTATATTGAAAACTAGAAGAAACACCATTACAGTCCAGAATCATTAGAAATATTATTTGCAAGAAATTATGAACCATTTCTACTCCTCAGCTGCTGTGCTACCCTGGCTCCAGCGTCTGCACCCAAAATACTTGGGCTCCTGCCTATCCTGCCCTAACCTCCTGAAAAGTACCCTCCTGAACACTCTGGCCAAGAACAGGCTAAACGAACTCTTAACTCCAAAACCTCTAAGGCCTTGTTACTGCTCCCTGGGTTCTTCCTACAACAAAGATTGCAAGGAACTTGGGCTCCTGCCTATCCTGCCCTAACCTCCTGAAAAGTACCCTCCTGAACACTCTGGCCAAGAACAGGCTAAACGACCTCTTAACTCCAAAACCTCTAAGGCCTTGCTACTGCTCCCTGGGTTCTTCCTACAACAAGGATTACAAGAAACTTGGGCTCCTGCCTATCCTTCCCTAACCTCCTGAAAAGTACCCTCCTGAACACTCTGGCCAAGAACAGGCTAAATGAACTCTTAACACCAAAACCTCTAAGGCCTTGCTACTGCTCCCTGGGTTCTTCCTACAACAAGGATTACAAGAAAGTATGTGAACTTTGTAAACTGTGCAGTTTCAGTTGATTCTACTAGGTCATAGTATGCTTCCTTGCCAGATTAGCCAGCAGCTACTACCCCCTCTTCTTTATTGCTTGCACTCCTAGTTCTCCCCTTAATTTCAACCCTCTTCTCTGCTGCTTTAGTTTTCCCTGCTTTCATTACCCCCTATCCTGAACCCCGTTAGCTCCTTCCTCCCTTTCCTGACTCTCTCCGTGGGGTCTCTACTGCCTCAGACTGACTGACCACTAGGTGGCACTCCTCTACCTTCTTGCTATCCCCACTACTTTTCCCTCTTCCTCCTCATCTCCCCTAATACAGCCCTCTAACATCTTCCCTCTGCTCTCTCCCTCTCTACTATCCAGGATCCCTAGCCACTCTTCGCTTTATTTACAGCCCTCCTCTAGCCCTTTCTGAAGTCTCTTCCTTCTCCCACTGTCTTTCTCCTTTACATCTACCCTTTAACTCCACTTCTCTGTACTCCCCATTCACATCTCTGCTACTCTTACCTTACCTATTCACATCCCTGCTGAACTTACCTTCAGACTATTCACTCTGTACTGATTGTCTTCCTCACTTTCTCCTCTGACTTTCCCGCTCGACTTCCGGCCTGTACCTGCTCTCTCTGTCCCCTCTCCTTGCCCACTCTCTCACCTTCTCCGCCCACTTCCTCTCCAACCCTTTATAGCTCCCGCTTCCAAATAGACACCATCTTTATTTCCCTATTCTACCCCTCAGCTGCTGTGCTACCCTGGCTCCAGCGTCTGCACCCAAAATAGTAAGTTAACTGGCTTTCTGCTTACTTGTAACTCAGGACTGTGCTTTGGACATTATTGACTGTTATACATGTGTAATTTTGTACTTATTACTCCAGTCACACACGCCATATAGTAAGCGCGTTGCTCGCAAAACTGGCACCTAATCAGCAAGGGACTTGTTTGATTGTTGTCGTTATGTTCTACCAAATTTATTCTAACTAGATTTTACTGTTTCTTACCTGTATAACTGTGCTAGCTGACAGTGTTAACTTAAATAGTGTTAGTCGCTGAGGAGTCCAGCTTTGTATCTGTCTAAGCTTAAAAGAAACTGAATTCTATGTAACTAGGTTAGACTGTTTTTTTTTCTTTTTGTTCATACCTGTATAAGTGTGATAGCTGACAGTGTTAATTTAACAGTGCTAGTCGCTGGGGAGCCAAACGTTGTATCTGTATAAGCTCACAAGTGCTAGTCGCTGAGGAGCCAAACTTTGTATCTGAATAAGCTCAAAAGAAACAACATTACAGAAAGCTCTATTTCTTAGTTTCCAATGTGCAGCATTCGGCTGTACCATAACTGTTTGGGGCTTGCGTTATTACTTTTTCTAACCCTGTACTAGTCACGCAGTACCCAAAGTAATTGGCACCTAAACGTTCTATGCCCTAGGGGTAGCTCTTGGCTGTGTTTTGTTTTACTATTTGGGCTTGCTTTATTAGTTGCTTGTCACACAGTATTCACCCCATTGTAGCTTAGAAATGTTTGTTTGAGTAGCTCTTGGCTGTGTTTTTAACTGATTGGGGCTTCTCTTTTACTATATACTTGCTAGTAAGCCCAGTATTCAAGCCAATACCGCATGTAGATGCTTGACTTCTTTTGAGAAGCTTACAGCTGTAATTTAACCGTTGGGGCTTGCAAATTTAAACAGAATCCTTAGCTGTTGTCCCAAACTGTAGGTCTAGGCATTTGTTATGCTTACATTTCTGCAGTATTTATATCGCCTGGTTTCTCGATGTCTGCCTGAGACCTTGTAACTCAGTTAGGCGTGCTTATTTTAAATTGTCTGCTACTTTTAATTCCTCTGTACACTAAGAACTGTGCAGCATTGTTATCTACCTGTGTTTAGCGGTGTTCAGTGTGACTCTGTAAGAGTGTGACCTATTGTTTTTTTTTATTTTCTTGCTGCAATTTGCTTTATTTGTTCATATTTACTTTATGTATGCCTGACAACTGTCTTCTTGTGTTCCTTTGATGCCTACACTGCTGCTTAAAATCTTTCTTCTTTCTCCTGTATTTTGTAGCTTGGGCTCCTGCCTATCCTGCCCTAACCTCCTGAAAAGTACCCTCCTGAACACTCTGACTAAGAACAGGCTAAACGGACTCTTAACTCAAAACCTCTAAGGTCTTGCTACTGCTCCCTGGGTTCTTCCTACAACAAGGATTACAAGAAAGTATGTGAACTTTGTAAACTGTGCAGTTTCAGTTGATTCTACTAGGTCATAGTACGCTTCCCTGCCAGATTAGCCAGCAGCCACTACCCCCTCTTCCTTATTGCTTGCACTCCTAGTTCTCCCATTAATTTCAACCCTCTTCTCTGCTGCTTTAGTTTTCCCTGCTTTCATTACCCCCTATCCTGAACCCCGTTAGCTCCTTCCTCCCTTTCCTGACTCTCCATGGGGTCTCTACTGCCTCAGACTGACTGACCACTAGGAGGCGCTCCTCTACCTTCTTGCTATCCCCACTACTTTTCCCTCTCCCTCATCATCTCCCCTAATACAGCCCTTTAACATCTTCCCTCTGCTCTCTCCCTCTCTACTGTCCAGGATCCCTAGCCACTCTTCGCTTTATTTACAGCCCTCCTCTAACCCTTTCTGAAGTCTCTTCCTTCGCCCACTGTCTTGCTCCTTTACATCTACCCTTTAACTCCACTTCTCTGTACTCCCCATTCACATCTCTGCTACTCTTACCTTACCTATTCACATCCCTGCTGAACTTACCTTCAGACTATTCACTCTGTACTGATTGTCTTCCTCACTTTCTCCTCCTCTGGCTCTTCCTGCTCTGGTTGCCCTGCGGGCTCACTCCGCTCCCCTACTCTGCCCCCAAATCTCACCCACCCCCAGCACCTCTACATTTATACCTCACTAACTCCTCCCTCCTTATCCTTTAACCAATCACAGTCTTCTACCAACTAAATCTAACCTTCATCAATTATCCAATCCCAATCACCCTCTGATATCCCCACCCACTCTTACACCTTCCTCTTCTCTCTACACTTAACCTCCACCCTCCTATCCATAGTTATACCTCCCTTCCTCTCCTTTTCATTCTCACCACAACTTATTTTTTTACTTCCTTTCTTATTTCTCCCTTCCTTACCCCTCCCATTCCAAACATGCCCTCCCAAATCCTCTATACTTTCAGACTCCCCTGCTCTCTTGTCTTCTTTCTTATTCCTCTCTATCATGCTACTTCATACTCCTTAAAACCTCACCCATACCTTCATTCTACTCAAACTATCACTTTCACTCACCCACACCCTCTCCTACTCTCTCACTTCCCTTCAGTTTCTCCCTCCCTTATCACAACTAACCTACTTCACCTTTCCCATCCCAAACTTCTCTCCTCCTCTACAAAAAGCTTCTCTCTTACATTTCCACTAACCCCTAACAACTTCCTAAATACCAAACTTAAAAGGCAAAAAGTTGTCTTGTGTAATATCCTTGCCTTATCTGGAGACATTAATCCTAACCCAGGCCCCTGCCTCAGTACTAACAACTCCTTCCCTCCTTCCCCTTCCTCCCTCACTTCAAATAAGCCTCTTCCCCTCCTCCTTCTTCTCCTACTTCCTCTCTTAGCACCCTGAAGGTCTTCTCTATCAATGCCCAGAGCCTCAACAACAAAATTCACCATGTCCATGCTTGGATCAATCACAACCAACCTGACATCTTAGCCATCTCCGAAACCTGGCTAAAACCTCATATTTCTGATTCTGAAATCTCACCTCCAGGTTTCAACATCCTAAGGACTGACCATTTAAATAAAAAAGGTGGAGGCTCTGCCCTAATCTACTCTAACCTTCTCTCCATAATCCCCCTTCATATCCCAGTCCCTCAATTCAAAAATACTGAAATAACTGCAAGTCTCCGACTCAATAAACATAAAAATATCTGCTTCATTTCCTTATACATCTCCCCTGGCGATAATATCTCCACCCTCGAGAATATTCTCCACTGGGCCTCATCAGAAATAAAATATGAAACCATTATTTTAGGTGACGTCAACATTGACTGGAACAAAATCAACTCACCTTCCCCCTCCCTAGCCATCAACCTCCTCAACTTCTCCCAAGTAATCCATTTTACAACCCAACATAACAAAAACCACCCCCCAGGATCCATCTTAGATTGGATTTTAGTCTCCCATCCAAACAAAATCTCTCTCTCTGGCACTATCCCTGACTCCTTTAGTGACCATCTCCCTGCCTTCATTCATCGCTCAGCTAACCCCACCCTATTCCAACATCATTACATTCAAACTTGTAACCTTAGCAACTTCAAACCCACAATTTTCTCAAACATTTTCAAACAAATCAACTGGCAAATCCTTAACACTCTCTCCCTTGACAATGCTGTAGAGCATTTTAACTCTATCTTCCTATATACTCTTAACTCCCTTGCCCCCCTAAGAAACAAACGAATCAAAGCCAACTCTGCTCCATGGCTGACCAAAGAGACTAAAACTACCATGCATCTCAGAGACAAATCCTGGAAGCGTTTTCAAAAAAGTAAACTATCTTCTGACTTCCTCCAATATACCCAACTCCGCAACCAAGTAAAAAAATTAATCTCCTTGGACAAAAAAAGCTACTACAATAAACTTCAATCCAATAATTATAAGAACCCAAAACAATTCTGGAAATCTGTTAACTCTCTTCTCCATCCTGGGTCTAGAAATAACCCCTGCCCTGACCCTAGTTTAACTGACAAGGAACTGAGCTCTCACTTCAACACTTTTTTTACAGATTCTATAGCTAAGCTTACCAAAACATTCCCTGACAATAATCCTCCCAACTTCCTAATCTCTCCTTCCAACATCCCTAATAACTGTCCCACTATGTTCCAGCTCAAACCAGTTTCTACATTGTTTATAAAAAAGTTCTTATCCAAACTAAAGCCTTGCTCTAATGCCCCCGACAACATTCCCCCCTCCTTCCTCAAATGTGCAGCTGAAGGTATTGCTCTCCCTATTAGTATCCTGATCAACCGATCCTTAAAAGAATCATATGTACCCAAACTTTGGCATTCAGCCTACATTCTTCCACTCCACAAAGGAGAGAAAAACACCTCCATATCTAACTTCCGTCCCATAGCCCTACTCTCTCCAATATCCAAAATTCTTGAAAAATGTGTCCACCACAAACTTTTACCCTACTTAACTCAGAATCAGCTACTTACACCCACCCAACATGGTTTCCGTCCCGGCCACAGCACTATAACTGCTCTACTTTCCTTCTTAGAAACTGTTAATCAAGCCTGAGATTCTGGACTTCTTGTATCCACTGTTCTGCTAGATCTTTCTAAAGCCTTTGACACCATCTCCCATTCACACCTTCTTGTTCATCTCTCCAACCTTAATCTCTCCCCTAATATTCTTTCCTGGTTCTCCAGTTACCTTTCTGACAGATCTCAGGCTGTCAGATGGAAGGATTCTATCTCTTCCTTCTTACCCACACCTACCGGTGTTCCTCAGGGATCCATCCTCGGTCCCATGCTTTTCAACATCTTCATAAATAACCTTCACTCTGTCCTTCCTGACACTACAGTCATCCAATACACTGTTGACTCTACCTTAGTTTGTACTGCCCCCAACTTTTCTGAACTTCTGTCTAAAACACAAACAGCTTTTTCCACTACAGAAAACTGGATGCACCAAAACCATCTCTCCCTCAACTCCAATAAATCTAAAATTTTAATTCCCCCCCCTACCAAGACTTCTTCCTTTGACAAAAACACATTAATCATCCTAAGCCAAACCAACTCTCCTATAGAAGATGTCCCTTCCGCTAAACTCCTTGGCATTACCATTGATGAACACCTCAAATTTGATCTCCACATACAACAAAACACAAAAAAACCCCACCAAAAGTTAGGTATGCTCTATAGGAACAATCTGTTTCTTTCAAACTCCTCTAGGCACTCCTTAGCTATCACCTACCTCCTTCCCTCTTTACTTTATGGCGCCCCTCTTCTTACTAATCTGTCTGCTTCCCTCACCTCTAAACTCGAAACTTGCTACAATAAGATCTCTAAATTCACCGCTAAATCCAAAACCTCAACCCACCACTGCCTAACCCTTCAATCTCTGAACTGGTTAGAACTCCCTAACCACCTTGACTATCTCCAAATAACGACCGCTCACAAATTAATATTCTTCTCAGAAAAATGCCCAGCCTTATCCAACATCCTTCCCCCTTACATCCCTAACAGATCGTTGAGATCAGAACACAAAAACCTAATCTCCATTCACAGACCTAAACTTCCCGCTGGCCAGCTACTACTATCCTTCTCTCTAGGTAGAAAATGGAACTCTCTCCCTCCTTCACTTAGGACTATACCTAACACAGAATCTTTCAAAACCCAACTTTTTTTGCACCTTTCATCCAAATGGAAATGCTCTTGCTTTCACCCTATATAAATTCAAGGGATTCTATACTAGGCCCCTCTCTTCCCCTACACCAATCTGCTCTCTGATATCATTTCTAAATTCCACCAAAATGAATTTAGTTGACTCTCAGCTGATTGTAAAGATGTAAATACTGCAAATTATGTTCCTAAAAAAAAAAAAAAAAATGTTTTTTCTTTATATTGCATTGTTCTTACTAGGTACACTTGCTGATTGTACATTTTCTATTGTATTTTTATTTTGTGCATTTGTAACTTGATTGTACTGCCTTGGAGCTTTTCTCCCCGGGCCTCCACTGAAAATGGGTTCTTCGTAGCCCAGTGGACTTCCCCGGTAATCAAACTGAAAATAAATAAATAAATAATAAATTTATTAATGTTCTTATTATAATGGAAAAATTTATATATCATTTAAAGTTCTTGATCAATTAATTATATTAAGATGATGATATACACCATCTTTGTATTTTAATATATATCTTGTCAGCTATTTTTACTATTATTTTTACTCATTTATAGTTAAAATTATTTTTCAGGCTTATTATTTATTTTTAACTCATATGAGGTTTATTGTTATAGATTCAAAAAGATTTTTTAGTCAAACGCCCATAGTGAATGTTTTACATTAAGATCATTCAAGCTCTGTCAGAACTTTAATAAATAAGCATTATTAATTATTAGTCACTAAAATACACATTAGCATCTTTGGATACGAAAAGTTCTCCAGATCTGAGTACTGCCTTTTATTAAGGATGCGCCTATGTGTGCGCCTCATACCAGAGATAGTCTAACAAGGATAGACATTTGAACTATCAACAATAAATCCATTATATAATCTATACATTAAAAGGCTTCCAGATCTGGAAACTGCCTTTTATTAAGGAAGCGAGTAGGGACGTATTCCTTATATTTGAGACTGTTTAGTGAATGGTGGACCCCCCCCCATTTTGGTATGTAGCAGAAGGGGGATGTATGGCTGATGATATGCAGAAATTTATTGGTGCTGTTATGGATTTCCGCATTGGCAGGAGCTGAGTTGGAATGGTGACTATGTTTTTGGTTGTGCCAGTCGTATTTTAACATGCTTGGCAGATATGGATAAGAATCACTTATACATCTAATGAATTAGGATTGATATATGTAAAATACCCTTTTTATTTATAAGAGGACAATCAAATCATTTTAAAGGTGATTCATTAGCCAACACAGGCTTATATTTGAAAAACAAGGTACAATATACATAGATAACTTTTAGAAATTTTCTAAAATAAAGTTAATATTATATATATATATATATATATATATATATATATATATATATATATATATTTTTTTTGGCCACTGGATGGCAGCAAAATAAAAGCAAGGAAGCTATAACAAATTGAATTTACTGTAATGGTATAACATGCTCTCACAACCAATAAAAAATTAGGTAGGAGACTCCGCATTAACATACTGCTGATGCAGTATTCTTTAGCCATGTAGAACACATGTGATAGGTTAATGATAGCTGTTCTAAACACAACTATCAGAAGAAATGCGCCAATGAATAGCACTATGAGATTTATTTACAACCAATAGAGATTGACCAAAAAGACAGCACATTAGCATAATTTTGGCATCGATTTTATTACAAATGTTATTGCCCCAAATTAAAGCTATTGGCTACTTAGCTGTGTAGAAGAAAAACCATTGGATATATTTATAATGAACGAGAAGGAATAGCTATAACTGCTATGATTGGTCAAGAAGTTAATTAACCTTGAATCTTATTGGCTAGCTTTTTGTATAAATATATATGTATTACTACCAAAAGTTAACAATCTGAAGAAGGCTAAACAGACGAAAGCACTCATTGTTTTATAATTTTTGGAACTTTACTACTGTTTTTATCTCATCCATTAAACGTGTTTGTTGTTTGTAACAGGACTTTATCGTGGTGAAATTTCTGCTGTGGTGGAATACCAGAGGTTTCTTCTTTTGTTGCTTCATTTTTCCCCTGGTAAACCTTCAACAAGTGTAAGATAGTTTTTCTTGAATTCTTTCATTATTAAATAAGGGCCTCCAGTTCATCCCTTCAGATACAGATACAGTAGTAGATGTGCTTACAGACATAAAGTTACTTATTCGAAATTTAACTTTAAAGCTGACCTTTAAAAATGATACATATATGACCCATATTCGAAAGAAATCCAGTGTGTTCATTCCAGTCAACCTGCCTGTTTTGAATGCATTCCATAATGTTTGTGAAAAACAAATAAGAGAATTGTATGAAAGAAAAAATGTGCTAAGAAACTACAATTTAACCAGACGTGAATATGAGTTGCTTGTTAAGCTCCAAAATGCAGATAATATTGTAATAAAGCAGGATGATAAAGGAGGGGCTATTGCCATCCTAAATAAGGGTGAATATTTGAGATGTATGCAAGATTTTTTATCTGATGATAAAGCCTTGGTGAAAATAGATTTTAGCACTCAAGTCCTTAATTCACAGAGTGAACTACATTTATGATCTGCAGTTGACAGGTGATTTAACACTGGATTTATATAATTATTTTGTAATACCAGATCCTGTTATTCCTGTATTATATGGGTTGCCAAAAAAATATAAGGACTTGTTACATCCACCAATGAGACCAATTGTCTATGGTAAAGGTTGGTTGTTGAGAACCTATTTCCTTGTACTTGGAAGATGTTTTGAAACCATTTTTGGGCCAAGTAGCTAGTTTTATATGAGATACAGGTGATTTTTTTATGAAAGCTGTTTAATTGGCAAGTGTCTGCTGAATGCAATCCTTATATTTTGGTCACACTTGCTACTGATTCACTGTTTACAGTTATTCCTCATGATTATGGAAATGAAGCAGTTTTTGAATGTATAAATATCTATGGTAGGTTTACATCAAGACAATTTCAAACTATCTGTGACATATTAGATATTGTTCTTACTAGCAATGCTTTTATTTTTGAAAGACAGTTATTCCATCAAGTTTCAGGGGTAGCAATGGGGGCAAGAACTTTTTGAATTAGTTACTTATTTGGACCCTACAAACTCATTTCTTAAATTTAAATTTCATTATTTATATGAGCAAATACAGTTTCCTACAAACTCATTTCTTAAATTTAAATTTCATTATTTATATGAGCAAATACAGTTTCTAGATGTTAATATTTCCAGGAAAGCTAATACCATTGATACTAGTATATTTAAAAAAGATGTCCAAGTGAATAAGTATTTACATCATAAGAGCAAGGACCCTAATCGTACCTTTAGATGTATTGTAAAAAGCCAATTTTTAGAGGCAAGTAGGCTTAATACAGACATAGAAAGATATTGTCAGCATATGCTAGATGATAGATATTATAAATATTCTTTCCCCAAAGCAATAAAGCAATTAAATGTATGCTTCAATGCAAAGGATGTATGCTTCTTATTAATAAAAGGTTTCGACTGGTAAATCAAGGGTTAACTTGATATAAGATTTTGAAATAAATGCTTCTCTGTAATAGCAGAAACTGAAAGGTTGAACCACAAAAGACAACTTGCTTAAGCAAGCAGGAAAGCAGTTAAGACTAGATAAGTAAAAATGGCTATGTGTCTGACACCTGCTAAAATAATTTCTGATGGAACATGCTTAGATAGTTTTACTGTAAACATGTTTGTGGGCTAGACATAACGGTAAATGGCATTCTGTTATTTGGAACATACAAGAAGGAAGTTGATCACCGGGGACTTTTTGTAAAGTCTTTAGATACAGCAAGGATAAAAATAACCAAAGAAGGACATGGAACAGAAATCAATCATGCAACCCACAAGGACATTGGAAAACAACATCTGTTGCATTGAAAAGATATATAAACTGGGCATTGTTTTCGCATTTTCAGAGACATCTTAGTCAAGGGTGCATTGAGACAGTTCATGAGAAGTAAAAGACTGTATGTTATAATAGAACTGAAATGATCTCAGACAGTGTAACTGTTTGGGCAGATTAAACTATAACGGAAACAGCAGTATGGTGTGAGTCCTGTTACTTCTGATGTTTTCACAACAATTTAACACTAGATATGGCTGATGATTTCAAATCAAGAGGTATTGAGGAAGATCTGAGAAATAACCTAAGGGAACAAGTTTTAAGGGAGAGAGAAGGTACTAAAAGGCTATATTATTTTCAATCAGAAGGTGCTGAAGTTACAAATAATCAAGAAAGGCATCATTCTATATGATGTGTTATGAATTTTAGGGGAACAACTAATGTTGTTATGGAGATAGTAGCAAGAAACTGGGATATATTACATGCATCACTGGAAATTAAAGCTCTAATTAATGAAAGACCTTGGTTTGCATATAGGAATCATAAAAATCTTAAACAATGTCTTTACTACAAAGAAATGAAAGCAGCTACTGGCCCTAAATACCATACTAAAAATGACACTTTCCTGTTTCATTTGTTCTTGCTGTAAACTTATTCTAAGTGATGATGGCTTTGTACATACACTGACTGAAAATAAATATTACTTTAAAACTTTATTCTCGCTGTAATACTGCCAATACAGTTTATTTAGCTACTTTTTGTACCTGTTCAAATGTTTATGTAGGCAAGTCTACAAGGAGATTGAAGGATCATATCATAGAACACCAATCAGATGTTAGGCAGAAGATTGCAACTAATTCTCTTGCCAAGCATTTAATTGATTGTGATATGGCCCATAACTTTAAGTTTAGGGTAATACAATGTATGCATAAAAATATAAGAGGTGATGACTATAATAATAATAGGTTTGAGGTGATGGAATATGAGTGGATTTTACATTTACAGGCTGATCATTTACCAGGACTTAATGCTATGGTTAGCATTAAACCAATACTAAGGACAAAGCAAATTAATTTAAAATAAAATATAAGTGTTTTATATTTCTTACATATGTTTTATTCTTAATACTGTTAAGCTTTTTTGTACTAATGAGAGTTTTATTGGAGAAATGTTGTGATTGGGAGCTTTGCATATTGTGATCTACGTCAGCTTGGTACTTAATGTGTAATGATTGCTTTAACAAACACTGAAGAAGGGAATTGTTATCCTGAAAGCTCTGTTGTTTTAATAAATTAGCATTTTTGAAGTCCAGTGTATTTTTTTGATAAAATAAGGATATCTCATGAGTGGAATATTGTTTGTATTTGAATGTGATAATGAGTGAATTAGCTTATAAAATGAAAGATGCAAAATATGTGATGGAAGTGGAAGCGGTGATTCCAGTAGTTTTAACTTATGCAGATGATATAGTTGTGGTTGCTGATTTCAGCAATTTTGACATATGCAAATGATATACTTGCGGCTACTGAGAATGAAATATGTATTAGAGAAGTGTAGATTTGACTGACTGGGTGTTTAAAGGAAATGGGAATGACAAATGACGTTGAATAAAGATAAAAGGGTTGTGAAAATTGGAAGGGTGTATTTTTCAATGAATAAAGTATCTTTGTTAGGGATAAAATGTGGAAAAACATAATGTAGTTATAAGACAATGGGTGAGTTTAATAAAATAAATGAAAGAAATATGTCTTATGTGCAGGACTTACAGATTAGCATTCAAGAAAAAAAGGATTATCTGTTGAATTCTGTTTTAATGAGAAAAATAGGCTAGATGTCAAATGTGTATATGATTCCAGAAAAATATGAAAAAGAAATTGTGCAATTAGTGTTTTCTTTCAAATAGAATTCAAGATAAAACCCAGTGAAAAGAAATGTGTTGTATATGAGTGAAGATGAAATGGGACTGGTGTTATTAAATCCAGTTAATTTTTTCTGCTTTTTTAAACTTATATAGAATATGAAAGTGGGTAAATAAAGAGAATGAAAAATTAATTGTGGAAATGGTTAAATATAGGTACAAAAAAATGGTGAGATGATGAGAATAAGAAAAAGAAATAAAGATTATATAAATGAAGAAAGTGAAAATTATCAAGAGAAAATACTAACATGGAAAATGAGAAATGATGATATAGGGAAAAGAAGGATGTGGTATGACAATGTGAGTTGAAACAATACTATTATGTAAATCCATGGGAAAATTTATCAGAAGTGATAAAAGCCATTAAGGTAAAGAAAGAGTGGTATGCTAAGATTGTAGAGCATCAGAATTGCCTGTGGAGGCTGGCAATAAGTAAGTTACCAGTAAAGGGGAATATGTCATTTAAAAAGAATGTTGAAACCTGAGAATATTAACAACATAAATAATACAGATATCACTATAATTATGTTGGAATATTATAAAAACAAGAAGAAAGAATATGTGAGAAGAGTAGATAACAATGGGTCTATATTAAAAAGTCGAAAGTTTACTTACCCAAACACCTAAACGCTGATCCATCTTCATTGAACCGTGAAAACATCGATCATCCTGAAGGCCGAAATCCGAAACGTCGATTCGTCATGATTGGCCCTTCTGCGGTATAGCTCCATAAGGTAAGTGTGCGATAGTTAAGGAACTTAAGGTTAGGGTGCAGGTTAAGGTAAGTGCATAGATGGTAATGTATGTTAGATTTAGTGTAGGGTTAGAAGTAGGGTTTTATTAAGTGTATGTGTATGGATTATTTAGTTTATTTGGGTATAGCTTTTTAAGGTAAGTGTGCGATAGTTACGGACCTTAGGGTTAAGGTGCGGGTTAAGTTAAGTGCATACTTGGTGGTATATGAAAGATTTAGTGTAGGGTTTGAAGTAGGGTTTAGTTTAGGGTTAGTAGTAGGGTTTTGGTTAGTGTATTTATGTGGTTTATTTAGTTTGTTTGTGTAGGTAGTATGTAGCAGGTGGTGGGATGGGACAACTATGACATTTCGAGTTTTTGAATTTCGCGGTTTAGGGTGTTCAGTGTATTTGTGGAATATGTGTCGGCGTTTAGGTGTTCGGGTAAGTAAACATTCGAGATTTTGATATAGACCTGATAACAATACATTCTGTGAAATATGGGTTATTTTGAATGAAAGATTGAATTAAATTTTGTTTAATGGGAAATGGGTTTTGCTGATATATTGCAAAAAATTAGATTATTGTTGTAGAAAAAGTTGTGGGGTCAATTATGGAAGAATAATAATTATGAAGATATATAGGAATGTGCAGATATGTACCTGTAAATTATGTATACTTTGTAAATATGTAAATAACATTTTGTTTATGCTGTGTTAATTAACGGACCCCTACTCTTTTTGATCAGTGCTGTGGAATCTTTTACACACATCTCAGGTACCACAAACTCAAGCAGATGGAAACTCATTTTAATGTCTCATCCAAAGTATGACAAACCCATAAGTGCAGTACTCTTAATTCTGCACCACAGTGTCAGTAATCCAATCACCTGGAGTGGGAATCAATTCCACCGCTGTTTGGTCTTACAGCAATAAAACCAAGGGAGCTACTTTTTGCACCATTAGCGCAGCTAAAATTGTATTCCAAAAATGGACGTCCAAATGGCTGAAGTTGAGTAAAAACAGTTTTAATATCAGTAATAGATGTACACAAAACAAACTGGTGAGCACTTTTGTGGCTTATCCGCTTCTTCAGACCACAAAAAAATAAACAACACTAAAAACCTTATATACGGATAACCAGCCATACAATTAAGGAATGTCAGATCACATGGTGCAATTAATGATGCAATCCTCTCCTCTTCAGAGCAGGTTTTAAATACACAGCATTATTCAGACCTGGGTATACAGCAGCCCTCAGGTCAAGAATCCATCTTAACTCAGTATATTCTGTTTCATTAGCTATATCACCTCCTCTTATATTATTACCAACTTTATGCAAAACCAAAAACTGAAAACAGTGAGTATCATCAGTTTCCATCACGTTTGGCTAGCACATTACTTTCTTTCCTATTGCGTATATCATTATTATGCTCAAGTACTCTTTCTTTCAGCATTCGACTGATTTTCCCAGTATAGAACCATTCACATACAGTGCACTGTGCCCAATACAGTATGTTTTTATCTCTGCAGTCAGCATAAAAAATAAACTCAGTCTTTCTCATAGTTCTAGGGTGTATAACAGATGTAACCGTCCACACATACCTACAGGATCTGCATGCATAAGTACCTCTCCTTACAGAATATACCCTGTCTATATAGTTCTGTCTATAACATTGATGTTGCTTCAAGGTTTTATTGTTTTTAAAGGAAAATCATGGATGGGGTCCGACTACATTACCTACACTTGGGTCCGTCATGAGTATTGGCCAGTTCTTTTTCACCACATCACAAATTATGTTAATGTTGCTTGAATACGTTAGAGTTATCCTACTTCCATTACCTTTAGATAAATGTTTCTCCATAGCTCATTGGTCCAGGGAGTCAGAGAAATAGGGTCTAATCTCATTCTCAGTGCCAGATCTAACCTCATTAATAGCCCTTTCAATGACTCCTATTTTGTAACCATGCTTTAACAACATTATATGTAAAGTATCCAGAGCTTCTTCTAGCTTAATTTCATTTGTGTGCAGTCTCATTACTCTGAGCACTTGGTTTTTAAGCACATTCCTTGGAATGTGCCTGGGGTGCATGTTAGTGCTGTGCAGGATATTGTTCTTCCTACAGGGTTTCCTATATATACTAGTGCAGATGTTGTCTAGCTCATCCTTCTTAATAATGGAGTCAAGAAAGTCTGTATCCTCAGCAGAGTAATGCATAGTAAATGAAAGAAAGGTAGTTGTATTTTGTAGATAATCTACAAATTCCAGCAGTAGGTTGGTTGGTCCTTGCCAAACAAAAAGGACATTGTCCACAAATCATTTGTAAAATTTCACATGTGAACTAAATCTAACATCTGTAAAAATTGATTGCTTTTCCCAATAAGTCAAGACAATATTGAGATAAGAATTGGCACATGCCTTGCCCATTGCAATCCCTAGTTTTTGCAGATAATATTCAGATTTAAAGATGAAAACAATAAAACCTTGAAGCAACGTCTATGTTATAGACAGAACTATACAGACAGGGTATATTCTGTAAGGAGAGGTACATATGCATGCAGATCATGTAGTGCCTGTAGGTATGTGTGGACAGTTACATCTGTTACACACCCTAGAACTATGAGAAAGATTGTGTTTAGTTTTTTATGCTGACTGCACAGATAAGAACAAAGTGCATTGGGCACAGTGCACTGTATGTGAAGGGTTCTATACTGGGAAAACCAATCAAATGCTGAAAGAAAGAGTACTTGAGCATAATAATGATATACGCAATAGAAATAAAGTAATGCGCTAGCCAAACATGTGATGGAAACTGGTGATGCCCATCATTTTAAATTTTTTGGTTTTGCATAAAGTTGGTACTAATATACGAGGAGGTGATATAGCTAATGAAACAGAATATATTGAGTTAAGATGGATTCTTGACCTGAGGGATACTATGTACCCAGGTCTGAATAATGCTGTGTCTTTAAAACCTGCTCGGAAGAGGAGAGGATTGCATCATTAATTACACAATGTGATCAGTGGTGGCTGGTGACTTCAAATTAAAGGGGGGATGCAGGAGACAGCTGAATGGGTGGGGTCAATGGGAAGGAGTGTGGTCAATTAGAAAGGGGAGGAGCTATGCTCAAAACCACAAAAACTAACTTTAATTAAATGCGCTGCCCTGGGTGCCAAACCATCATTATGAGAGTCCAATCAAGACAAAATGAAGTGTAGAAGAAAAAAAATATTTCAATGAATGCATTGGCTGCATGACAGCTTACTTAATATCTAGATGGAAACAAAAAGGTTGTGAGGCATGAAAAAATAAATTACTTTTTAAATACATTACTGGAATGCCAATCAAAATCAAGTATAAGAAAAACAAGCAGCACTCAACTCAAACCACTTCTCCTTGCACTGCAGTTTTAATTATAATTTATATTCAGCTTTATTAAAGTACCAAGTAACATGCTGAAAGTAGCAATCTCTGTGATGCCTCCACTTGTAAAAATGTTTCTTATCCAAAAAGGCCTGCTGCCTGACAACTATCTACTTGTTTCATGGGGAAAACATGATCAAAGTAAAAAATTAAAAGCAAACAAGAAACAAGCTCAAGATACATTGCTTAAAGGATTACTGTACAGGTTATGGACCACACATGATAGATTGGCATTCTGTTTAGTTTACGGGTAAAGCCTGCAGAGATGATTGGATGTCTCCAACAAGTGTAATGAGCTTGTTAAAATAACGTAATTCTGTCCTTTGTTACAAATACTGTCATATGCATTTCAATACCCAAGGTTTATACATTATCTAGTTATGTTAAGTATTCTCTGCATGGCAACAACAGAAAGGCTTTCAGTGTTGACAGTTCTTTAACAGTATGCTTATTAAAGCTTACTTGCACCTTACGATCTCAGACAAGCTTACATGATGGTCATTAAAGCGTTGCTACTTAAACACAGAGCAACAGGCACTTTCTGAGTAATAAGCATAAATCAACAGTACAAAAATATGACAGAAACCAGACCATTCTGCAAAATCAAGGACAGATGAAAAGCCACTGTAGTACTTGTTTCTACCTTGGATGGGGGGATACTCTGCACATTTATACTGCATAACTGCTCCTTGCCTTGCTTGGACACATCCAGAGTTACTACATGGGGGAGTGGGGTGCAACTGGTATGTCACAATTTGAAAGGTTTCTGGCTGACTGTGATGGCCCTGATGCATTTGTCATACCTCTCAACCTCAGAGCAAGAAATCTGGACAAAGCCATTCATAGAAGTGGGACAAAGGCCCAAAAATAAGGACAATTTTTAAATATTGCTCTTATAAACTTAGAAAGATAATAGAGTAGTAGGTCTTGCATTAGTATGAATTTTCTGAAGGGTATGAAATCTGAAACTCAAATGTCTGTCATTATTTTCTAACTTTAGTCTTTAATGATTTGCCACTAATTTGACAAAAAAACATAATTTTATGAAAAATGGAACAAAAATGTGATGCAAAAATATAAAACAGCCACAACAGGGTTGGGAGAGTGGCCTAATGGTTAAGGAGTTTGCCTTACAAACACAAGGTGCAGGGCTTGAATCTCACAAGGGATAATTGGCTAGGCTTACAAGGACAGTTAGCCTTGTACCAACCTATGAACAATACAGCTGGGAACCTGTCAAAGAAAAAACACTTTTTAATATTAGTACTGCTAACTTGAGCGGCTGACAAAATAAAAGAATCTACATGCATTTCTGAAATAAAAGTAATCTATAACTCTGATTATTACAGTTATTTCTTAATTGTAAACCCTCCATGTTTTCTTCCAAAATTGCTATTTTGCAGAGGGATTATTAGGGGAAGAGCAACATTTTGAGCCAAAATTGGGGACAGTTGAGAGGTTTGGCTATGCCTAATTCTATAAAGCAATTTATTTGCATGTACCTCTCAACCTGTTAATGCAATAAATCTGGACAAGGACAAATATATTGGGGGAACATATAAACAGTACTAAAAATTGCTCTTGTATAAACTGAGACAGTTGATAGAATAACAGGTCTTACTTTAGCATGCATTTTTCTGAAGGTTATGAAATCTGAAACTCAGTGTCTGTCATTATTTAGTGACTTAATTCTTAAATGATTTGCCAGAAAACCACAAATTTTATGAGGAACAAACCAAAAATAAAAAGCAAAAATCTATTCATTCTGTGAAAATCTGGACAGTTGGGAGGTATAGTTCAGCTGGGGCTGTCTGAGTTTACCGCCCTTCCCCCTCACGAAATCATGGTCGAACGGAACCTCCCCCTGCAGCCATTCCAATGAACCATTACTTGGCTATTTCACCCCATTTACCATAAGCACTAGTGTGCATACTGCTTTTCATCTACGATGATTTGGACTTAATTTAAAAGTTTTATTTTGCATTTTACAGCACAAACACATCTGCTAAACAAAGCAATGCAGTCTCACAATGAAAACAGACTTAGCATTAAAACTTCCCTGCCCTTGAAACTCACATTCATTGAAACAGCATTGAAACCCACATTCAAAGAAAATACATTTTGCCAGTGGCAGATAAAGATTAACTTTGGGCTGTTTTCAAATCATAGGCCCCTTGCACATGAAACATACATGTGCTCTTTGATACACCTTCCTGATTGTACTAAATGATATTCCTTGTACAATACAGTACAGTTGATAGACGGTGCTTTAAATTTATTATTTTTGAACATTTTTCCAGTAAACAATGAAACAAAACACGTGTCAATAATGACAAAACTGCCCAATTCAGAACATTTTTCCAGTAAACAATTAAACAAAATGCATGCACCAATAATGACAAAACTGCCCAGTTCAGAACATTTCCACCATAAAAGTCTACTCAAACTTCTACAATCCACCATTATCAGTAAATATGCACAATCTCTGAAGAAGTAAAAGTCATCTAAATAATTCCACATTAAAGAAATCTGTAACTAATGAAGCGGTTGCTGCTAGCAAACACCTTTATATTTTATGGTTTCATCAAAAAATAAAGTGTCTGTTGCCCCTGAGGAATAAATTGCCTATATTACATTAAAAAAATGATAAGCTAGTAATATTGCAATAGGAAATGGATGGCAAACTGATAACAGGTTCATAGTTAGTATTATCACCAAAGAGGACATTTTCAGTATGGCAGCATCCACTCCTTGTGAGAGTAGAACCTACAGCCTTCTGCAGCAAAAGCAAGTACACAACCCATTGTGCTATTAACAATGTAAGCAGATTTTAGCATAAGCAGCACTAAATTCACTTCCCCTGCAGCTCTCAGCTCCTTGTAAAATCTACTCAATACTGAACTGCATCTCAACTTCGGTGCACAAGAAATCTGGAAAATGCCAAAATTTATTGGGGGGGGGTCAAAAGCCCAAAAACCAGGGACACATTAAACATTGCTTGTATAATCTTGGAAAGTTGCTTGAATAAAATGCTGTGTTACCACCATACATTTTACTGCCATGGTCCCTGTGCAAAACAGTCAGAGCAACATACCACTACGCCATATCAGCTGCTTTGTGAAAGAGAGGAAGACCGAAACTTAAATGGCTATCATTTAGTGAATTCAGTTCTCACCATAGCTGTCAACCTCTTAGCACAAAATACCTGGACAAACCCAGTAATGAGGGAATACAGACCTCAAACATATTCAGTGAATTCAGTTCTTGCCATAGCTGTCAACCTTAGCACGAAAAACCTGGACAAAGCCAATAATGGGGGAATACAGTCCCAAAAATAGGGACACATTTCAAATATTCATCTTATAAACTTAGAAAATTGCTAGAATAAAAGATTTTGTGTTACTATGTATTTTCTGAAGAATATGAAGTCTGAAATTGAAATGCCTGCCAATTTTACTTATTTAACATTTGTTAACCAGGAAAGTCTGATGGAACAAAAACAATTTTCAGCAGAGGCCCAAGGAGAAATACTGCAGATACATGTCTTTGTAAAATGGCAGGACACCAGAGCAAACCCACACAAACACAGGGAGGAGATGCAGACTCCACACAGAAGGCACCCGAGCAAGAATCAAACCAAAGAACCTGTGAGGCAACAATGCTACCACTGCACCATCAAATATTTAAGGAAGTAAACATTCAGAAACCTGAAGTCTGAAATTCAAATGCCTGTCAATTTTATTTAACATTTGTTAACCAGGACAGTCTGACTTGGAACAAAAAAAAAATTTCAGCAGAGGCCCAGGAAGAAATAATGCAGACACATGTCTTTGTAACATGGGAGGACACAAAAGCAAGCCCACACAAACACAGGGAGAAGATGCAGACCATATACAGAAGGCAACCCAGCCAAGAATCAAACTTAAGAATCTGTAGCTGTGAAACAGCATTGCTACCACTGCACCATCAAATATCTAAGTATTTAAATATTTAGAAACCACAGATATTATGAGGAACAGAACAGATCAAATATGAGGCAAAAATCTGCAATTTTTTACAAATGGTGGTGGGTAGGGAATTCAGGCACTTACCACCTGCATACAAGGTACAGGGTTCAAGCCTGAGGTATTCCCTACCACACCACCATGGGTTTGCTCTAGCCACCAGTATATAGCAATTGGGGCATTTCACACACACACACACACACACACACACACACACACACACACACACACACACACACACACACACACACACGCACACACACTGCTCACCTTGCTGTTGAGCATCCCTAGATATCTGAACACTGCTCACCTTGCTGATGAGCATCCTAGATATCTGAACACTGCTCACCTTGCTAACGAGCAACCCTAGATATCTGAACAGTCCAAATCCCTGCTGGTGTACATTAGCTGCTTGTGATTGGTCCAGTGCACCTTGTTAGCTGCTACATGCATCTTGGTTGGTCCAACCTGCTGCTGCTGCAGTCCGGAGTGCCTCCATTCTGTGATTTCACCACTGCACAGATTGCTGGGCATCTTGGGGCTGAGATGCCTTTCCCCCTATCTAGACTGCTGAGAAAGCAGTCTGAGAGTGTTCCTGTGTATCTAGAGCATGTGTAGAGTACTTCCAGGAATTACAGTGTTTGTTTTTGTGTTTCTTAGTTTTATTTTTGTTTTCTAGGTGGGAGGGCTGCAGTCCTATAGCACGAGCCACCTCTGCATGTGATCTGACATCCCTTAATTGTATGGCAGGTTATCTGTATATAATGTTTTAAGTGTCTTTTATTTTTTAATGGTCTGAAGAAGCGGGTAAGCAGTCCTATAGCATGAGCCGCCTCTGCATGTGATCTGACATCCCTTAATTGTATGACTGGTTATCTGTATATAATGTTTTAAATGTCTTTTATTTTTTCATGGTCTGAAGAAGTGGGTAAGCTGTGAAAGCGCTCACCAGTTTGTTTTGTGTGCATCTATTACTGTTATTAAAACCGTTTTACTCAACTTCTGCCTTTTGGATGTCCATTTATGGAATATTATTGTGTTTGGACTTAGTCTGGGTTCCTACTGAGCTTTTTTTATAACCTACAGCTACAGTTGTGCTTGACTCTTCTCATATTATGGTGTTACAGAATAAGAGTGCCTCTTTTACTGTTAATATTACCAACTTCCTAGATACAAGTTCTGTCTTACATGTCCAACCTTTTCTGCTAGAAATGTATCATCCAACTCCCTTTAAATGTTATGTCCAGAAGTATTTTGTCTCTCCTGGATTATTTTCATTTCCCCGTTGAAGGTGCCAGCATTAGTATAAACAACTAATGTGCTGGCTCCCTGACAAGACGTTGACACATTTGTAATTGACTTATAAAGGACAGTTCACAAATGACAGAAACCCCAGAATTGTGAACAGCATTCTGAACATAATGTGGACATACAAGCCTATAAAAATGATAGAAAAAAATAGCAAGTAGGTAAAGCCCCCCTGCACATCTAATATGGAATGCTGAACCTGCCCCCCAACACACACACACACACACACACACACACACACACACACACACACACACACACACACACACACACACACACACACTACTTAATAGATAAGCTCTGAGCTCACACCATCATTTGGGAAGGGAGGAAATGGAAGGTAGACTAGCAAGTTGGCCTACTATGGGAAAATCTGTAAGTTGCACAGTAGTGTTCAACCATTTGAATTTTAATGAGCACTAGTTTGTGAACAAGCCTAGTTAATAATATGCCAGCTAACTTCAGTGTTAAAAAGAAATAGGGATGGTCACAACCAAGTGTTCAGTAGGCAGTGGACATCTTACATGGCAGAAGACATTCCTGCGGGGGAGGATGTCATGACTGGAGTGACACTTTCAACAGGATCTACTGATGCTGTAGTCAGTATGATGGGAGGATGTAGTTATGCACCTAGAAAAGGATACTGTACTTTGTTAGCAAAGCAGGCTTACCTGTTGTGACAACCACTCTCTGAGTACAAAGTAGCCTGCATGTGACCACTTTGGAGGGCTAGATATATATCACACAGAATACTGCTTCTTTGTAATTGTCTTCCTCTCAACACAAAGGATAGTACTTCTGTTACAGTACTCAAGTTAAATCTGAATGACTTGCTGGGTAACTCTAAATTCACCACTGTTTTAGCACCCTTACCCTTCATGGATAAGGGTAACATGTAAATGTTCTGTTCCTCTCTGGGTTATTCTGACTTAACTCACTCAAACCTACATTTTTTTGTATACTTCCAGTTTACACACATGCCGCTTTATAGTGTCCAGAACTTTTTTGGGTCTGGCTTCTTTAACTAAGTGACTTACCAACTAATAATAGGCAGTACTAGAAAGTTAAAGGAGCTATTAAAAAAATGACACTAAAATTGTTAGTCTGGGATTTCCTGTGGTGGAAAAATGAATCTTTGCTTGATGCTTAGTATTCATATTTTCATATTTATTTTCACATTTTTATGAACAAGAGATCTGCTTATTATTGAGATGTATGTAGTGAAATACTAATGCGGGAGATAGGAAAATTCACTGTTAATGCTGATTTATATAGATTCATAGGTTCATAGATAAATACTAGGCTATCATTCTGCAGACTATCAAAAGCCTAACCAATTATCAATGGTTAGAATCAAACCCAGTACCCTGTCTCTTTGATGTAAAGACCTTATCCATTTTCCATACGCTGATAATATTTCAGCAAGTCTCCTGTAGGAAATTAAATTGTCTGTGGTTCCTGCTGTCATCAACATGTGTCAGATAAACCCCCACATTAGTTACCCCTTCACTTTTCCAAGTTTCCCTTTTAACCATAATTAGGATTGTTACAAAGTACCATGCCCAGATGAAACATGCAAAATTCACACTATACTGGCAATATTGCAAGTTGTTTGCTAGTGATTATGAAAATAAGCAATGCACGTAATACTTCAAAAAAAAGCGACTTACTAGTTGTTGTATGACAAAAGCTTAGGTGTCAGTGAATAAAACTGTTTCTGATATTTGCACTGTAAGTTGCATATCTTTAGAGATGTCCAGTATTATTTATTTTGCTAATTATACAGTTAAATATATGTTTTAATATTTCTGCAAATTTCTCAATAACTTGCACTTTTACAGGAATTTCTTGTTGTCATGTAAAACATTAACAAACTGTTCTAACAATATATGTTAGGTTGTACTGTTTTCTAGGTAAGGCAATTTGAGAAGGTTTAGAAAAATATAACTTGGGGTTTGAGTGCATTATAATACCAAAGACTTGTTGTCATAATACCATAGACTTGTACTCCCCAGATAGAGTCATCCTGACAGAAACCTGGCTAAAACCTCACATTACCAGTGAGCAAATACTCCCTACAGGTTATGGCATACTAAGAGTAGACCGGCTAAACAAGAAAGGAGGCGGTGTAGCTATAATATTTAAGCAGCATCTAAACATCCAGATCTTAAAATCATCAGCTCCACAAACAGGCAATGAAGAAATAATATATACCAACCTCAAAATAAACCAAAACAAAACCATCAACATAACTGGATGCTACTCCCACCTGGCCAAAACATCCCTCCACTAGAAAATATCCTCAGTTGGTCTACCCACCATCTCCCCCAAGAAACTATAATTTTAGGTGATTTCAATATTGACTGGCAATCCTGTTCTGGCAACCATCCAACCCATCATGTAAACCTTCATGGCTTCACCCAACTAGTCCAGTCGCCAACCAGGATAAATAAAAACTCCAGCAAGCACACTACCCTGGACTGGATACTAGTCAGTAAGAGCCCCCAGTCATATACAACAGGCTGCTTACCAGATAGCCTCAGTGATCACTCCCCAACATTCCTACTCAAAAAATACCTATACCAAGCTAAACCTGTTATCTACTGTCAAATACATAAAAAACTAAACTTTAACCCACTCACATTCATCTCATCCCTCAAAGAATGTAACTGGCATCCTCTAAAGTACCTCTGTCTTGATGACGCAGTTGAATTATTTAATACTACTTTCCTGAGCATCCTTAATTACCATGCCCCCATAAGACGTTCCAGAATCAAAGCACAACCCTCCCCATGGCTACAGAAAACCACTAAGTCAGAAATGAAAAACAGGGATAAAGCCTGAGAGCAATGGAGCAAAACCAAAACCCCCTCAACTAGACAGAAATTCCAAGAACTACGCAATAGAGTCAAAAAGCTAATAAAACACAACAAATTCCAATACTACCAGTCTACTCTAGACTCCTCCCAACACAACCCCAAAAAATTCTGGTCCTCCATAAACTCCATCCTCCACCCAGGTAAAGTCAGTACCCCTCCTCCTAACATCCCTCACTCCTCAGAAAATATTGCTACCTCATTCAACACACACTTCACACAAACCATACTATCACTAGCTAAACAACACAACCCCCCTCCCCTCAAACCCACACCTTCAACTAGTAATCTCCCCACTGCCTTCTCTTTTTCTCCTGTACCTACCTCCAACATAAAAAACTCTTAACTAAACTTAAGCCCACCAGATTAGTAGCAGACAACCTCCCAAGTGAATACCTACAAATCACAGCTGATGCTCTGGCCTAACCAGTATCCATCTTGATTAACCGATCTCTGTCAGAAAGTTATGTTCCCACACTGTGGAAAGTATCGCATATAATTCCCCTCCACAAAGGCGGACCCTCCACAGAACTAACCAATTACTGCCACATAGCTATTCTCTCTCCACTCTCCAAAATACTAGAGAGATGCATACACTCTCAGGTCTCAGACTACCTCCTTACTAACAACCTCCTTTCTAATATTCAGCATGGTTTCCAACCAAACCATAGCAACACCACTGCCTTACTCTCCTTTACTAACACTATCCTTCAGCATAAAAACAATGGCTATCTCTCCTCTGCTACTTTCCTAGACCTATCTAAAGCATTTGACATGGTCCCACACAAACAACTTATCTCTGTCCTCAATAACCTATCCTTCTCACAATCAGTCACCAACTGGTTTCAGAGCTACCTGTCTGACCGCCAACAATCCGTTGTATGGCAGAATGACTTATCTCCCCAACTACCTGGCTCCATAGGGGTTCCCCAAGGATCCATCCTTGGACCCCTACTTTTCTCTGTTTTCACCAATAATCTAGCCTCTGCCACCAAACATGGCACACTCATACAATACGCAGATGACTCAACCATCATCTGCTCAGCCCAGTCCCTACCCAAACTGCAAAAAGTCACACAGGAAGCCTTTTCCTCTGTTGAAACTTGGCTATCTGATGCCCACTTAATACTCAACCCAAACAGCACTAAACTATTCATCTTCCAACCCACCAAACATACTCAAAACAACTCTCACTTTAACATCACAGCAAAAGACAACACCACTATATACCCAACTGAACACACCAAATTGCTAGGAGTGGAAATAGATAATAAACTAAAATTTGACATTCACATATCCATGACCATAAAAAAAGTCCACAAAAACTAGGAGCTATACAGAAATAAGCAACTTCTCACCAAAGCAGCAAAGATTTCAATAGCAAATTCCCACCTTATCTCCACCCTACTTTATGCCTCTTCAATATATACCAACCTAAGGCAATGTGATCGATCTAAACAAGCTAGAGACCTGCTACAACAAAATCGCCAAATTACACAGGGCATCCTACCGTAGTCACCACTGTCTCTCACTTGCTGAACTGGGCTGGCTTGAACTCCCTCACCTCCTTCAATGGTATCAACTCTCACTCGCCCACAAACTAGTAAACCATCCACTAAATGTCCCATCCCTCCAGAATCTACTCCAACCCTATCGCACCACCAGACCACTAAGATCCAGCAACAAAAATCACTTGCAGATCACTAAAGCCAATAACTTTGCTGGTGAAGCACTATTCTCTTGCACCATAGCCAAATTATGGAACTCCCTCCCACCCACAATTACCTCCATACCATCATGCACCCACTTCAAAACTTTACTAAGAGCACACCTAAAAACATGCTGGCTATGCCCTTGCAACTCCCACTCTAATATCACCCACCCCATCCAACCACTACCTTTCTTTCCACTCCACTAACTACCTTGATTATAGCAAGCTCAGATGCTCATAAGCCAGTACTTATTATACAGCAGGAACTTCTTGTAACATTTGTTAATGTCTGTTATGTACTTCACAGATAAAGATTCTAGTTGTCTACTGATGTACTATGTTCTTCATCTGTAAATATGTTGTAAGTAATTGCTATGTAAATTGTTAACCGCTATGTAATCCAATGTAACTACTGTCTGTTTATTTTAACTGTGGAGCTTTTCTCCCCGGGCCTCCGCTGAAAATGGAACTATGTCCAGTCGGACACGCTCGGTCAACAAATATAAATAAATAAATAAATAAATACATAAATCATTTATTACAGTATTTATGGAAAAGGCTATGAATTAATTTATTTATTTTTATTTGTTTACTGGGGAAGTCCAACTGGGCTAGTTGCCCAATTTTCAGCGGAGGCCCAGGGAGAAAAGCTTCACATACATAACAAGTAAACAGCAAGAGCATAACTACTTACATACAAGTAAACAGTATAACAGCACAAGATTCTACAGATCAGAAAAAATATACTGTACAATAGAATAATATACAATAATGTCTGTCCAGTACAATGACTATTATCACTATAAAGAATACTTCTTACTGATAATATTGCTATTTCACAGTTTTAATAACATTTATTGTTCACAAATAATTATAGTTGTTTATCTTATGCTTTTTAACGTTATTTTTCAGAAAATACTCTGGAATACAAACTGTATATATGCTGTTACAGGTGGGCATTCCACATCCCATAGTTGTTAATGGGTAAAACCTTTATGGCAATGTATGGTTAGGCTTCTAAAGATCCTCACAGATCAATAGTCTAGTATCAGTACTACTGAGTCAGACAAAGGGAATGATTTACCTAGTGCTCAGTGTGCTTTTTTATCCCCCAGCCTTGCAGCATTTGATAAAAGTCAGACGTGTACTGTTCTCCATCATCAATCCCAATTAAACAACTCAGCTTCTCATTACCCTGTTTGGTACAGATGTAACTCTGTAACTCATTCTGCAGATTTTTCACAAAAGCCCAGAGCAATGCTTAAAAAAACACGAAAATCAAAGAAAGTAATTGCTGTAATAAGTGCTGAGTCACAGCAATAGTACTTTTAAGTTTAAGTACCAGAGTCTAATAGCGGTTCAACTGGCCTTTTCTTGAACAGTACACACAGTAAAAGTACTTTTAAGTTTAAATACCAGAGTCTGATAGCTGTTCCACTGCATTTTTCTTCAAAATAACACACAATAAGAGAACCAGTTTTGCAAAGCTAAGCACTTTCATCCAAACATTCAATGAACTTCTTCAGAGCCATTTGAACAATGGTGGTGGTTTAATTACAGCGATTGCTTTCTTGGATTTCATTCTGCAGATTTACATTTGTATTTTCAGTGCACACATTCTATATGCTGGTGCTATGCTCTGTTTTCCAAACTCTTCATTAAATCTCCTAAAACACTTTTTAAAAATCACCTTTTAACAAGAGCTGAAAGAAAAATCACACTCTTGTCTGGAATAATGCAGAGTTAATCCAGAAAACCGAAATACAAATGAATTAATAGAAATTAATTAATATAAGTGAATTACTATCATCTTTGAATGCAAATTAACAAAACCAGGAGTTATATAAAATCATCTGGTCTAGATTACTACAAGAAAAATATGAAAGCAAAGAAAATCGCTCAAGCCCTCTTAATGTTCATTTCTTATATTTTCCTTTTAGCATCATCAGACTCAGAGCCCCCTTATATGTATAAAAACAAGCATTTTTTTTATTTTATTTTATTTTATTTTTCATTCTTTTACAGATACTAAGTCTGAAATCATATATTATCAAGTTCTCCTTTATTCAGTTAATTTTGTATTAGGAGTTGGACACATTAAGGAAACTAACTTCATATTTGATATTGCCAAAAAGGCTGTAGTGATGCCCGTCCTTAGGTTAGTTTTTTTCCCCTCACTGTCTCCCTTGGAATTCTGTGGATTGTTGCCCTCCCTTCACATATTGTGTTTGGACTCAGAGCTCTAACAAGAATGATCATCTTATCAACTATGCTACTCTATGTAAGTACTTTTGCATAAATTCATTAACTAAAAATTTGAGGTGCTATTCACAAACCTTCATGTGGCATGGAAAAAGCCTGTTATACAGTATGCCTGTGTACCAAAATCCTTAGAGATCTAGAAAGCCTAGTGCACAATGAGCCAAGACCTTGTATAGGGCTTTACCCCACTGTGTAAGCCAAGTACTCTGTGACCAGAGTACATATAGAAACAACCTCCCACCAAAATCATAGATGCTTCATAATTGCCGCACCATCTATCAGCAGCACATCACCCAGTCTGTACAGAGTAAACCATGGAACTGCTGCCAACACAACAATCTAATTTTCTTGATCTTATCAGCACATCAATCCCTTTTCCTTGTAAATATGTTGCTCAGCAATAAGCAAACAAACAAAAAATCTTTCACTTTTATGATAGGAATATCCTTGCCATCAAAGAAGTTCCCTGTGGTTCAGGCAGATATGTTACCATAATGAACCTTGGCCTAGTCTCACACAAAAAGGCTTCCAAGCAGGATCATATCTCATCATTGCCATAATATAGCAATAACTCTGTCTCTGTCATGTCTAAAGACTATGACATTATTACGAACCACAGTAAGGGGTGATGATAGCAAGGGGCATTTATGTACTAAGGCACTTAAATCAAGCCTTAGTGCATAGTTGTTCTCCTCTGTGCTGTGTCATTCAGCCATGCTGGATTGAGCAATACAATAGCTGCTGGACTGCAGATAGGTGCAAGGCTGAACAGGTCACCAGAGCATCATATACTGCACTGTGTGTTCCTGTGTGCACTTCATAAAGAATAGGAGTGTTTTGTAGACTGCATTACTGGCAATGATCCATGTGAATCATGACTGAAGTTTGTTGCACTAAACATGATACAAAGTGTGCTTGTATACCTCTATGCACTATCTCTATGAATCCTACGGCTCATGTTTGCCTGCCAGTAATGATTGTAGTTTAGACAGGCTACTTTTAATTATCTGGTGAAAGAACTCTATCTAATCTTTCAAAACTTCCTTACAAGACTACCTGTCTTCCATCTGGATCTGTACAGTACTGATCCTCCACCTTTTAAAACCTGAGTACCCCTGCTTCTTGAACATAGTCTTATAGCTCTTCTTGTTTTACCATAGCATTTTCCTTTATCTAATTTAAATGATCATGTCTTAAGTAACTAACTACCATTACTATAGATGTGTCATAAGGCTTTTACATATGTCTTGTCTCACTCTATATTTGAAGTTTGCATTAATTGTAGCTAATTGATTAATCTAGTTTTACCTTTACTATTTAATTACTTGTTCATTTACATGCTTTTCTTAAACTTTACATATAATAATATTCTGTTTTATGTTATTATTCACTTTCATTTTCAAAGGATCATAGGATCATAAGATCATAGGAGGTTACTAGACTAATGGCCCTAGGGCCCTTATAAGCCTAGCTAAGTTCAACCCATGTTCCCATGGATGTTTGGTTCATGTTTTTTGTGGAGAATTTCTCCCCGGGCCTCCATTGAAAATGGCTCTTACTGGCCCAGTGGACTATCCGGTAAACAAATACCAATAAATAAAACAAATAAATAATCTATTGGCTTTTGACTGGTTGCATTAGAAAGCCCCAAACACTCCACCTTTCAAGAAACAGGCTGTAAGACTGTTATGCTATCTCTGTTCTGTACAGCCAGACAAAAGATTTCTTGTCTTTTCCATTTTATTTTATTTTTTCCATTTAGCTAAACAGCATTAAACCAGTATCCACAGTTCTAAGCAAGCCAGTGCAATTGGATTTCTGACTTATTGTTTATTACTAGACAATATTTTCCCCAAATCGTATTCCCATTATGTAATTTCATTTTTTTCTTTTGTGTTCTAACACGAAGGACCAGAAAGCATGTATAATAAATATAAAAGTTATCGTTCCTTATTCTTAAATATATTTTAGCAATTCGGAAATATAATCATGAATCCCAGATCAGGAAATAACCAGTGAAGGGTGTGTTATAGTCTGATGTACTCTTTACAGGTTGTTACTGAATAAGTGAACAGATCATGCAAGGAACATGATTTTGCACCAGATTAATTTTATTGTTCTCATGTACCACACTGCTCACTCCATCCCCAGGATTTAGGAAGCCAAAATTTCTGTGCAGGAACAGTGTATGCACAGAAAATGGCTGCCAAGCGATTCAGGATAGTACCATTTTCACGTGCACAAGCAGCCCTACACTGTTCCAGCACGGAAAGTTGGCAAACATGCAAATCACCTCATTTGCTGGTGAAAACATGCAAATGGGGTGATTTAGTAATCCAACAAGATGCCTGGTCTCCATGTTAGAACAGTGTCAGTGCAGAAATGTATTCAGAAAATAACTAAGTACATTTCTGCAACTGACAAAATGGAGGAATGACAGCTCATGCAAAAGCATGTATTATGTACATTAGACATGCCAATGGCCAAATATAAGGCCATTGGCATTAAAAAGTGATTAATTATTATGAAAATTAAACTTTTTTTTTTTGCCGATCTCAGCCGTTTAAGCATAGGGCAGCAGTGTGCAAATGGGATCATGCCAAAAATTAAAAAAAAAAAAAAAAAAAAAAAAAGGGAAAACTCAATTTTAAGTTAAATCTGCATTTTGCCATTATAGTCAATGGCATGCAGAATGTAAACAATACCAGGGAGCACTGGTTGTCAAGGTGAAAGGTTCTGTTTTAGTGCAGTAACTAATGACCTACACATTGAGGTATGAAAATGAGGGGAGTTATACTGAATCACATATTTCTTCAAAGTGTCAGCTTGTACCTAACCGTGTTGGTGCAGCAATACAACAGTGCAAGTCTAAGAGCTGGATGACTTCATAAGGGGGTGTGTCATGCTTGCTGTAAGCTCATTGGAGCTCTGTGGCCCATGTTTGCCCTTAGCTAATCACAGCTAAGGAAGGGGGCATGTCAGATGTGCCTGAGCATTGTGTGCATAGCCTAAATGGGTGTGTGTGCCACGCACCAGGTTTTAAACATAATAAAAAAAGAGGAAATTGCAGCACTGTTTACATTTCTGCACTGGGTATGCGCAGCATGCCTCTGGGCTTAAATAGGGAGGAAATGGGAAGGGTAAACAGCAGTAGGAAGGCAATCAAGGAGAAATAGCATAGCTGGCAGGTGGAATGTATCAGAATCAGCTAATTATGCATGCAGCAGCCCAGCACACTACTATAAACTATGCAAACACCTTTCAGACTGGTTTTCCCCACAAACTCAATGCCACCAGTGTACACAGACAGGAGACTTTTAACTGGCAAAACTAACTAAAAATGTTAGAGGCTGCTGCTGCTTTACTCTATCAATATGTGCTAGAGACTGAGGGTGATGGTGAGGAGATTGCTGACAACCGGCCCACAGTGAGGAGGAGGAGAAGAGTGTACAGACCCAGGGTAACTTACCAGGGCCTACATGAGCTGGAGATACTGGAGCACGATAGGGTGGACAGGGACATTCAAAAGCAAATCGTCCAGCTGTGCTGTCCCCGCCTCACACACAGAACCAACAGAGGGAAACCCATCCCAGTTGATACCAAGGTATGTGTAGGCTTAAGAATATTAACCACAGGTACCTTCCAAAGACAAACTGGGGATATCATGGGGGTCTCACAGGTATCAGCATCCAGGGTACTCCACCAGTTCCTGGATGCCATGACACCACATGCCAATGAGCACATATATTTTCCCAACACCCGTGAGGCATTGACCAGAAGTATGTGTTTCTTCCACCATATAGCAGAATACCCTAAGGTAGTTGGTGCTACAGACTGCATGTACATCCACATTGAAGCACCACCCAGCAAGCAGGGTAGGGTCTACATAAACCACAAGGGCTTCCCCTCCATCAACTGCCAGGTCATGTGCGATGCCCAGGGCATTATCATGAACATGTGTGCTGGCAGCCCTAGAAGCTATCATGACTCCCACATCTGGCATTGCTCACAGCTGTATCAGGAGTTTGCCAGGAGGACATCCCATATGGCCATCTAGTGAGGGATGCTGGTTATGCACTGGAGCTATGGCTGATGACCACCCATCAGAAATGCACACACACCTGAACAAGAACACTATAATGAGGCACACACACAAACCAGGATCATTGTAGAGCATGTGTTTGGGATGCTCAAGTCATGGTTCTGCTGCCTTGACATATCCGGTGGAGCCTTGCAGTACTCTCCAGCTACATGTACACAAATGTTCATAATATGTGCCATGCTGCACAATATGATCCTGTGGAAACAGCTGCAGTAGGAACAGCATGGGGCAGGGCCACACAGCCTCCCTACCATTGCCAAGACCAGCACAGGCACAGAGGGACTCGGAGGAGGAACTTCCTGAGCCTGCCCCTGTAAGCAGAAGGAGCTGTGCCCAGTATACCCAGGCCTTGGCAAAGAGGTAATGCATAGTACACACACTGACACTGTAGGGACCCAGGGACTGATACCTCTCTCCAACTTGTACATACAGTAAAAGGGATGTCAAATATGACACTACCTGTGCTTTACCATGTATAGGGAGTTTACTACGTCCATTCGACATAGTCGTCCCTCCAGCACCATCTCCAACACTGGCACAGCAACAAGGTAAGTCACCCTTCCTATCAATTACTGAATGGAGTAGTATGTTCTGATAGTTGTATGTATGGTATGGATGCAAGCATGCAATGGAACTGGGTGACTGAATGGGATAGCAGCAGACAGCTGACAGTTATATGGGACAGTAGGAAATCCATAACAAATACTGGTGTCAACATACTAGGCAGTACTACACAAGATGACAACTCTCACTGCAGTACATGTGATGGCCCAAATAACTGTGGGTGTCAATAGGTCACACACATGGATGTCAATGAAGGTCACATACCCACCACCAGCGTCACTCAGCAGGACAGATGTAGATGACCATAAAGAAAGGCTGGGCTAAGGCCCTCAAATGATGGCAAAGGTGAATAGCCCTCCTTCAGACCTACACAGACATACTACAACAAGTCTGGCAGTTGCATTTCAGTTCTGAAGGGTAAGAAGTCTGAAACTGAAATTTATGCCATTAAAATCTAACATGTGTACTCTACTGATATGCCTCCTTTCTGCATGATAGGTCACAATACAATATGAAATGGAAGCCAACAGAGTAACCGAAAAACAAGTATAGTCATTGCAAATGTTTAAAGTCTTCAGGTGTGCACCCCCCCCCCCACACACACACAATCCCATGTAGAAATGCAGTAACATGTAAATTTGAGGAGTAATACCACTGGAGCAGATTGCCAGAGCTGTTCCAGTCTACATTGCCGCATGTGTACAATATGCAGGGGTCAGTGTGGTAAATTTGTTGTGTTGTTAATATTGCCTGGAAGTGGTCAGCATGTGGGCCTGGATGGTTGTGTCTCAGTGGCCTAGGTACACAGTACAATGGTTGGCAGGGCCATGTTCCAACAACTGCAGTGCCAACCACGCTGTTTCTCAGCTACACCCATGTCAGCAGTTAAACATACTGTCCAGATGTCAATATCTGTCACTGTTGGAAAGCTGGACATGCCATGAATGGGGGCCCATACATAGAAACAGTACACAGGTGGAAGTAACCTACACAGAGTGTATATAAAATAACTGTCAACTGCACACAACTTTGGAATTATACATAGAGGTTAGCATCACATTAGTTGTCCCCCTAGTATGGAAAACTGGTAGTCTGGCCAATCACTGGCAGACCACAAAATGCACAGTTATAAAGTAATTACAGGCTGCCCATGTCCACACACAAGCCAGCATAACTGGAATGTCCCAGGTATGTCTGTGAGTCAAGTCCCAGTAGCTTCCATATCACACATGCACCCAGCTCACCCCACCATCAGCCACAGGTTTATCACAGGTCATATCCTTGCTGTAGGATGGATGCCTGAACCCATCTCTGTATGGAAATACATACATGATGCTGCATGCTGAATAGGTGTCCCATGCAGGTGTGTCCCTAGCTGTAAGCAGCAACCTGATCACATCCAGACTCATGGATAAGTATGAACAGGAAGGATTGACAGGAATACCTCAACTACTTACCACTGTCACTCCAGGGTAATCCACTGGCTTGAAGCCTGGGAATGTATGAGTGACAGAATGCACTGGCCTGCAGCACTCTCAAATGGCCTACAGTCCTCTAGCAAAGGCCTGTGCCACATCCATAGTGCCAATGTACGGAATGCCAGGGGGTCCTAACTAGCAACCTAACACAGTAAACAGAAAACAAATGCAAGGTCATGCTGACAAATGCCAGTAGCATGCCGCTCCATGTCCTACTCCAAGAACTGTGGACCAGGCCATAAATAATACTGGGATAAAGGCCCAACTATAGGGATACTTCGGAGACATTGATTTCATAATGTTAGGAAGAGGAGAGAATAACAGAGTGGGGTATAGAAGTATGCATGTCATGGAGTGTGTGAAGCCTGAAACTCTAATGTCTGCCCATACTACCCCCTGACTGCAAACCCATTAATGAATAGCCACAAAACTGCTTTAAACCACAATGTGAAGGTAAACTGACCAGATATATGAGTCCTGCCTCTGGATAACCTGTATGTATCTGTACAGCTGAGAAGTATGGCCCCAGCAGGATACGGCCATTCCATTAAGTTGAGAAAAGCACAACAAGGGGATCCCCAGCCAGCATACTACCAAGGTGCTGAACCATTTACACAGAACCAGCAGTCTATTGTCTGTAGCTACCCCTCCTACATAGGAGTGTACCAGAATGTGTAATCCATATGCCTCAGAATATTGGTCGTAGCTTCATTCATCTTGTATTTCCCTGGTAAATAACTGCGACCAAAGAATAAAAAAGGAGGGGGAGTATCCATATTTATCAAAGATACCCACAAATCCAGGCTAGTGGCACTGCACAAAGCTTTGGAGACCATCCGTGTGAAACTAACAGTGGGCAAAACTGTCTTTAGTTTGTAGCCTGCTACAGACCACCCTCCCAAACACAGGAAACTCACTCGGCTTTCCTGAGAACACTGGAGAATATGAAGGTCTCTCCAAACACTATTATATTGGGTGACTTCAACTACCCAAACATCGATTGGGAAAACTACTCAAGCCCAAGCACCCTTGCCCAACAGTTCCTAGAATTTATAAACTCAAGTGCTATGGAACAACTGGTCGCCACTACCACAAGAGGGGAAAACATTCTGGATCTGGTCATCACCAACATGGGGTCTCTATGTTCCACACCAGAGGTATACCCCTCATTGGTAAGATCAGACCATAAACAAATCTCACTGGACATCCATATTCCATCCCCACCCCTAGCCAAGGAAACCACGGTGAAGAACTTCTCAAAAGCAAACTTCACACTTCTCAAAACTGAGGTGGAATCATTCAAAGCCCCACAGGCCAGTGGACAATATGACCCAAAATGCAGAATCCTTTACAAAAACATTCTATGGACACCTACAGGAATGCATGGAGCATGCTATCCCAAATAAAACCAAGACTCACTCCTCTAAAGGCAGGAGACCTGTCTGGTGGACCCCGGCCATAAATAAGCTATACAACAGAAGGAGAAAGCTACTACACGACAGACCAAAATCCCAAAAAGGGAAGGCATCACTGATCAGTACTAGAAGAAACTACAATCCCTCATAAAATCTCCTAAGGCCAGCTTTGAAAGAAGAATTGCACAAGACACTAAAGATAATCACAAGGCCTTCTTTAGTTATGTCAGAAACCTGGGAGGCAACTCCCAGATATGCTCTGAGTTAGTGCAAAATGACAAAAAATTCACTGAATCCACAGACATTGCCAACATCCTGGCAGAAAGGTTCAGGGCAAACTTCTCCACCCTTCCCCCCCAAAAGAGCAAATGTCTATCCCAAAAGAGTGCAGCCTTCCTGAGATCACAGATGCACAGGTGAGAGCTGCCTTCTCCAAAGCTAAAAACACAGCATCAATGGGACCAGACGGTGTCCCGGGCTGCATCTTACACAAGCTCCAAGAAGAACTAAACCCTTGTATAAAGTCACTGTTCAATCTCAGCCTTACTACAGGATATGTTCCCAAGGAATGGCGTACAGCAACAGTGGTCCCACTCCACAAAGGTGGTGCCACAACAGACCCCAGAAACTATCGCCCTATAAGCCTGACTAGCCTGGTCTGCAAAGCTATGGAACGTATCATCATGGAAATCATAAACAAAGACATTGGGAACCTCCAGACAATGGATCCTACCCAATTCGGCTTCATTAAGGGCAGATCTTGCCTCTTGAACCTGGTCGACTTCTTTGAAACAGTTACCAAAGCCATAGATGAAGGGAAGGTAGTCCACACAGCCTACCTGGACCTTGCAAAGGCCTTTGACACAATACCCCACTTGGGCATCATAAATAAGCTCACCAGCAGAAAGATCAACCCCTATGCCATAAGATGGGTTGCAAACTAGCTCAGGGATAGAACCCACATGGTCAGAATAGCAGGTGCCATGTCAGACTTTAAACCAGTTACAAGTGGTGTCCCACAAGGCTCAGTCCTGGGACCTCTCTTGTTTGGAATATATTTCTCTGAGGTATAGTCTAACACGGGTGGACTATGGCTGACCAAGTTCCCAGAGGACTGCAAACTGGGTGCTATAATCAACTCTCTGACTGACACAAGCATCCTCCAAAAGGGTCTCACAGAGACGGATAACTGGTGCCAGAGCCATGGCCTAAAGCTAAATGCCAAAATGTGCATAGTCATCCCCTTTGGAAAAAACAAAGTGCCCACAAATTACCACATAGGTGGTAATCCATTAAGTATGGAAGAAGTAATTAGGGACTTGGGGACCCAAGTAGATAGCAATCTCTCCTTTGACAATCACGTTGCCAAAGTTGTTAGAAAGACCTTCTATATAGCCCACCTTATCATGAAAGGGTTCACATCTAGATCAAGAGAGGTCATTGTGCCCCTCTACTCATCACTTATCAGGCCCATAATTGAGTACAATGCCCCATTTGGGATGTACCTTACCCGACACCTTCAGTAACTGGAAAGACCTCAAAAGTATCTCACCAAGAGGATCAAGGGGCTCAAACAGATGCCCTATGCAGTTCGGCTAAAGAAACTCCAGCTCTACTCAGTTACATACTGCCTACTCAGTGGCAATCTGTGTCTGATGTATAAAGCCATGTCCAAACCAGAATTAATGGATATGCTTCACCTAAGGAAATCGAAATCTCTTAGAGCTACATGCTCCAGGGACCTGAACCTCAGCACATAAATAAATAGGACATGCTGGAGGGACAGATTCACATCCCAGAGGCTCCCCTCACTCTGGAACAAAATCCCAATCCATGTCAGACAGAGCCCCTCACTGACCCTCTTCAAGAGAAATCTTGATGAATGGATGGGAGATCATAAGTTTACCCCTGGGATCTCTTCTGTGTCACTGCTTGACAGAGGTACAGTAAACAAACCTTAAAAGGGCTACCTTGTGTGACCTACTATACAGAAGCACAGTCAACTAATCTAAAAGGGTGGCGAAAGCCAAACATACTCTGGTTAGGCTTATAAATGCACTAGGGCAGATAGCCTAGTATCAACCTATGAACCTATGATATCTGTCAGTAGTTGATGATATGATACATCACAGTGTAAAACAGTACATATGTCAGAAAATCTATGCTACAACCAACCATGTTACACAAGAAGCACAGGCAGCAATTGTTACAGTATCACGTGTTTGTTATGCCCACTGTGTCTTCATATTGGCAACCTATCTACATATATCCTGCAGAAACTGGTTGCTAGGTGTAGCTGTAGCACACAAAACCCTGAACTGGAGTCCAACTCTCCTTGGAATGGATGCACACACTCAGTATAGAAGGTCATACTGGGCATGCTCCTACACTTAGAGAAATGAAGCCCATGTCTGACAACACAGTGGACTATAGATATCTGATATTCACAGATATCTGTGCACACACACCAAATTGTACACCATCGATACTTCACACATACAGACATTGGATAAGAATACTCACACATATCTAAGACCAACATAATATAATATGTCAAACATACACACACACAGACGTGGGGAAGAGAGACAGACAGAGGGAATTCCATTATTAGGCTTTTCCCACCCAGTACACATCCTATTGGCCTATATCACATGATGTGCTGATGTCATTCACTGCAAAAAGTCCTTTTGTTAGACCTCAGCCCTATAGTCTCAATGGTGCTTGTGATACATGTGTAACACTATAGTACAAATAAGTATCCATGTAGCAGTTGTAATCTCAGTCCTGTCAAATGGGAAGTTTTGTGTGTGTGTGTGTGTGTGTGTGTGTGTGTGTGTGTGTGTGTGTGTGTGTGTGTGTGTGTGTGTGTGTGTGTGTGTGTGTGTGTGTGTGTGTGTGTTTCTAGATGAATGAATTTGAGGCCATTCACACTCACTACACTTCCCTTACCCCTCTTTTAGCACTGCTGCTGATGTCACTCACCATCAAAGATGCCTTTGGACAACTATCCCACATAAAAGCTCTGTGGTGCTTGTGATAAGTGTGTAATACTATAGTGTTGCAAACTAGTTAGGTAGGAGTTCTAATCCCAATCCTAGCAACTGTGAAAATGTTTGTGTGAAAGAGTGTGTGTGTCTTTGCAGCAACATGATTTTGAGGCCATTCACACTCACTGCACTTCCCTTACACCTCCTTTAGCACTGCTGCTGATGTCACTCACCTTCAAAGATACCTTTGGACAGCTCTTCAACATATAAGCTCCATGGCACTTGCAATAACCGTTTAGTGTAGCAAACTAGTTAGGTAGGAGTTGGAAACCCGGTCCTGGCAACTGTGAAAATGTGTGTGTTTGTGTGAGAGAGTGTGTGTGTGTGTCTTAGTAGAGACATGATTTTCAGGCCATTCACACTCACTACACTTCCCTTACCCCTCCTTTAGCACTGCTGCTGATGTCACTCAGCTTCAAAGATACCTTTGGACAGCTCTCCAACATATATGTTCTGTGGCACTTGTGATAACTGCGTAATGCTATAATGTAGCAAACTAGTTAGGTAGGAGTTGGAATCCTGGTCCTTGCAACTGTAAAGATTTCTGTGAGAGAGTGTGCGTGTCTTTGTAGAAACATAATTTTGAGGCCATTCACACTCATTACACTTCCCTTACCCCTCCTTTAACACTGCTGCTGATGTCACTCACCATCAAATATACCTTTGAACAGTTCTTCAACATAAGAGCTCCGTGGTGCTTGCAATAACTGAGTAATACTATAGTGCAGCAAACTAGTTGGGTAGGAGTTCTAATGCCAATCCTGGCAACTGTGAAAATGTGTGTGTTTGTGTGAGAGAGAGTGTGTGCCTTTTTATAGAGACATGATTTTGAGGCCATTCACAATCACTACACTTCCTTTACCCCTCCTTTAGCACTGCTGCTGATGTCACTCACCTTCAAGGATACCTTTGGACAGCTCTCCAGCATATAAGCTCCGTGGCACTTGTGATAACTGTGTGATACTATAGTATAACAAGCTAGTTAGATAGGAGTTTTAATCCCTGTCCTAGCAACTGTGAAAATGTGTGTGTTCATAGGTTGGTAATATGCTATTGGCCCCAGGGCTTATACAAGCCTAGCCATAACAATTCCCTGACTATTTATTCCCACACTATTTACTTCCTGGACCCCTGTCTAGCAGGGCGACTGACGTGATCCCTGGGATGAATTTCCTTTCTCCCATCCAATCATCAAGGTTCCTTTTGAAGAGGGCCAAAGAGGCACTCTGCATGACCTGTATGGGCAGTCTATTCCTGAATCTGGGGAGTCTCTGGGTCAGGAACCTATCCCTCCAGCATGTTTTGTTTATTGTGATGACAAGGTTTAGATCCCTGGAGCATGTGACTCTCAGGGATTGGGATTTCTTTAAGTGTAGCATGTCCAACAGCTCTGGGTTTGACATGGCCTTATATGTTAAGCAGAGATAGCCTCTGAGTAGACGATATGTGATAAAGTATAGCTGGAGTTTTTTAAGGCGGTCAGCATAGGACATCTGCTTTAGGCCTGTGATTCTTTTAGTGAGGTATTTCTGTGGCCTTTCCAGTTGTTGCAGGTGTCTTGAGAGGTACATACCAAATGGGGCATTCTATTCTATAAAGGGTCTAATGAAGGATAAGTACAGTGGGACAATGACCTCCTTTTTTTCTGGATGAAAAGCCCTTAGTGATGAGGTAATCAGGCTGCTGTCCCATATGCAGACCAGAGGGTCCTAAGGTAGTTGTGAGAAGGCGGTATTGTCAGCAGACTCACATGTGGCCTTGTTACAGGATGGATGCAGCATGTCTGCACATTTACAGTACTAACCCCAATAATACACAATGTTCTGCCCTCATCATAGATGCAATTGGACCTGACAAATGGATCTAGATACAATACAGATACATGTATGTCTGATACATTAGTGTAGTAATCCCCACTGGGCCCTTACCTGCATGCTCCTCATCCAGTGTGTGGTTGCAACCCACCTCCACAATGCTTTCCTCAGCTTCATGGCTTGTGCACTGGGTGGGTGCCCAAGGTTGGCAAGGAGCTCATCAGTGGGTGTCAGTGGGGGCTGCATGGCTGGGCCCCCACCTGTGGCTAGCCAGTACCTTGCTACAGCAGCAGCTCATTGACGGGCATGGTGGATGAGGTCAGTGGCCCGATGCTGCACCTGCTCATAAGGTCTGCTGTGCAGGCCGGCATCATTCACCCTGAGGACCAGATCACTCCACAGGGTGGTCCTCTCCTGCACATCTTGTTCTCTCCTTCCAAATAAAGGCATAATGTTCAATCACATACTGGGTGATAATGTCAGTTTCCTCAAAAGAGAATGCTGCTATGTAAGCCTTCTGCATGTTACCTAGAAGACATAAACAGGAAAAAGTCACAGGACCTCATACAGTTGTCAAATTGCACACCAACAGTGGATATTACTTGCAAATATTACAAACTACACCATAACCCTCCAATCTATCATGGCTATAGCAGCTTGCATTACACTCCTGCCCCTGAGCTATCTTATTCCCCCCAATGGTGGACACTTAATTGTATAATCCTCTATGCTCCATTCATTTCTGTGTAGAGGGCTGACAGTGGCCATCTTCCATGTGGATGGTGTGTGGATGGTGGCAGGTCTGTGTTTGACTGTGGTGTGTGATGGAGCTGTGAGCACATGCCTAAGTTCATGTAGGAGGCAGAAAGGGATGTTATTTTGCCCCATGAAGATTTGCTGTTGTTGCCATCAGTAGGAAATATGTACATGCTCACCATTGCTGAAGGGAGGAGTGTGGTTGATGTGCATATCCCCCTATACAACTGGGATGGACGAGGTGACGATATTCCCACCTAAACTGTCTGATGCAGGTTGCCTATATCCATGGCATGTGTATATGAGGTGTTCTTTATCCCCAGTAAAGGGTGAATTGTGTTGTTTTCTCTGAGACTGACAACATATGTGGAGACACTGTTGCACTTGTCCTTAGCGGTGTGGATATGTCTGATTTGTAGTTATAGTCAGCCTTACAGGAAGTCACTTGTGAACTTACATGCTTGCTCAGATAGAGGTGGACTTGCTTCCAAGTTATTGTCTGCACGTATGTGTCCCTCTACAACCAATATAGCAACCTATTATGTGGTTTGTATATTGCTGTTGTTCACCAAAGGGGATTAGTCTACCTTGGTGGAGGCTGGTTATACAGGTCAGGTACTGCTGAGTCCATATAGCTACAGTGGATATAAAGGGTACACACCCCTGTTACAATGCCTGGTATTTGTGCAATTGAAACTTGACACCACAATAACTCATTTCAAAACAATTCCCACCTGTAATGTGACCAATAGCCTGTACAATTCAATTGAAAACATAACAATCTGTTCTGTGAAAACATATGGAAATAATAATCAGTACAATGAGCCAGTTGAATGACTGTGCACACCCTTAAACTGATATGTTGTGTATGCACCTCTTGAGATGGTTACAGCATTCCTTTGTCTTGGTTTGGACTCTAACATCATGGCACATCTTCACTTGGCAATATTTGGTCACCTTCCTAGAAACACCTTTGATTGTTTTTCAATGGGATTGTGCAGGTTAGGGGTCACATTCAAGATGAGAAATATTATGAAATTATTTTCTGTGGTCTCATTGTCATACAGCACACAGACCTGGCATTCTAACAGAGGTGTGTACAATTGTGATATCCACTGTATATAGATGTTGATATAGCTGTTAGTGGTAGGCATGGACAGAGGGTCATAACACAGTTGGACACTTTTCCGATTACTACCTGATAATAATGCCTAATCTAGTACCCATATCAGTGTCAGGGCAATGCAGCAACCTGTAGCTGTACACATTTATGCTGTTGTATGCACTGACACTGATATTACACACATGTGCAACATGCACAACCTGTGTACCTGACAGCTTGAAACCCATGTGATTGTTTTGTGCCTTCCAGCTGGAATGCCCATACATATATGTGCTCAGGGAATACCTGGTATACATTTCTGTTCTATGTTAGTATGGCACACTGTCTTTACAGTCTTACTGCTCAATCACACCTCAGCCTGTTATAGCAGTTCGTTTGGACAATGGCACACATAAATCGGTGACAAAAGGGACATCAATATTGATACTGTATTAATATAGCTGCACCATACATTAGTAAGTTGACTGCACAGTAGGCTTTGACATCACTGTGACAACCTGGAAGATGTCCAATAGTCATAAGTAGGCTATTATGTTACATTGTCATTGCTCACAGACTTGCCAGTGGTTTGGCTGACATAACAGAGGTATATGTGTATGCGACTACAGATAGTCACAAATGTGCTTAATGTCCAGCAGAACACTGTACAGTTGAATATTATTAATTCAATATATCACATGCAGTCAGCACACATGTCTGCAACAGTACTTTACTATGCAAATGCCCTATATAGGTCTCTTAGCTTTACAACACAAACATGTATCATACTCATATTTATAGGTAACATATGGATCTGGACAACATCCCATTAACCGGCCTAGCAGTGGCACAGTCACAACTGTTTGACAGACACCGCAGTGGTTGTCATATGTGAGCAGTCCTTTCACAGGGTGAGTCAGGCTCCTGAGCTGTGATCCTACCTTGCAACCTCTTACAGCATCACATCTGGACAAAGCCTAAAATGATGGGGGGATAAATAGGGACAGACTTTAAATATTCCTGTTACAAACTTAGGAAGTTTGTAGAATGATACATTTTGCATTACTGTGAATATTCTTAAGGATGTGGAGTCTTAAACTCAAGTGTTTGTCATTACCTGATGACTTCAATCCTCAGCTGTCTGCCAGAAAAGTACATATTTCAGGAGGAACAGACAAAAAAAGTGTTCTTCTTCTTTCGGCTTTTCCCGGTTAGGGGTCGCCACAGTGGAACTCCAGTCCGCTAATGACTGGCAGTATATTTTTACGGTGCCAAGTTGCCAGACTGATGCCCAACCTTCAATGAAGGCACACCCATTCAAGCATGTCTGTCGAACACCACTCGACCACAGGGAGGACATGCAGACTCCACACAGGAAATGCTCCAGCCGAGAGTCGAATGGGAGTACCTCTTGCTGTGAGGTGACAACACTACCACTGCACCACCGTGACCCAGGAAGAGACAAAAAACTATGATGGGAAAATCTGGACATTTTGTGAAGATCTGTACAGTTGAGAAGTATGGCTGTGATCTCTCCCACAGCAGAGAGGGCCAGATACTATGGCCATAGCAGCTGTTCAGCACGACATTAGTACAGCAAGTCTTGTTGGGACACATATTCTTCTAAATCATATTTCCCATTATTACAGACCAAGTACTACATTCAGTTACATGCTTACATCTTCCACTTACCTTTTTTCTTCTCTTTTCTGGTTGGTGGTTTGTTTTCTCCCTCTCTCTCTCTCTCTCTGTGCACTTCAGGGATAGAGCTGGTTTGAATAGGTGGCAGCATGGCTTTTGTAGGTGATGCTCATGACCAGGTGATGGCCTGTGCACCTATTGGTGTTCTCAACTTGTTAATTGCATACAGAGCAGCTGTGTATTTCTTCCAATAGCCAATGTTATGGCAACACACTCCTATAATTGAGTACTCTGTGTGGGCATTGGCCCTTTCCCTTACTTGTGAGGAAACCATCCTGGAGTTGTGTGAGCTATCTCTTACAAGACTTGTGGAGATAAGCCAACTAAATGGTGGAAAAGGTTCAAGACTTAGGGGCAGAATGTGAGTATTGCTGTTATATGTTTGGAATACTGCTAGTTTAACAGGTTTGTCTGGACATGCTACTTCTGCATGGGTTTCACTCTGACAAAGTTCTGTCTCTGCATAACTCTCAACTGTAGGGCTATCTAAATAATGGCCACAGGTTAACCTGTTATGTTTGGTCTGCTCCCCAGACATGTGTTGTCCCTGGCAAATGCATAGCATACTCTGGTGATTGCAATCTGTAAATTATAACATCCATTTGTTTTTCTGACTTTATATCCCTCAGAAAAGATATGTTACAACAAACCCTGTAACACCAGCAACTTTCTCAATATATAATAGCAAGATTTCAAGTATGGCCATGTATTTGGGTCTCTGTCCACCAATTATGTCAGGCTTTGTCCAGATGTCATACAGTAGGAGGTTGATATGTATAATGGTCTATCATTATTTAGTGTTGTCATTCCTGCTGAGAGGAAAGGCTGGAAAACATGTTGAAGTCTGTACATTCAAGAGGTTGGTGTATAGAGAATGCTCTTAGATGCCCTTATAACATATTTTATGTGGGGGAGAGTAACACATGTTTTAAAATAGGCTGTTAGATCATGTGAGGCATATTACTGATAAGAAAGATGACAGTTCTATAGTTGTATATTTGAATAAATCTCACCATGGAGGCAGTAGTGGGTTCCAAGGTACTGTTTTGGAAAACGTCTGTTCATCAGGTTGATGAAAAATTCATAAAAGGACAATTGTTTTGTACAAACACTATGTATTAATATTAAATGTGATACTTTATCCCTTGGGAGGGGGGTTAAATGAGGAGTGAAATTGGAGGCTGTGTATTTAATTATGTAATTAAGTTTTAATTGCTTCTTGTGATTAAGGCAAGCATCTCTTGTAATGTTTTACTCCTTGAAGGCTTTATTCAAGACATCAGAGTATAATAAACATGTGTGAATTACTGGCTGGTTGTATTTCTCTTTGCTATGTTCAGTCATTTTAGTTGTTATGCTAAAAGGTTGTTGTATGTCTGGCCATTGTGTATGGCCTATCATGATTTTGTTTTAGTGTACTGTTCACTTATTTATTTGGACTGTGGGGGAGTAGATGTGAGTGTCATGGGTCCTTTTGTACCCAACTGAGCATGCTGCCCCAGTTATGGGTGGTCTATCAGCAGCATATGTTTGTATGGGCATTTTGGGACATGTATGTATATATATATATATATATATATATATATATATATATATATATATATATATATATATATAGACACACGCACACACACACACACACACACACACACACACATATATATATATATATATATATATATATATATATATATATATATATATATATATATATATATATATATACACACACACACACACACACACACACATCTCAGTATTTATTGTTAATATATGTATATATTGTTATACACATATATGTATCTCCATACATATCTATCTCTCTCTATGTATATGTTTCGTTTCAGATATATATATATATATATATATATATATATATATATATATATATAGATAGATACCAATCCTTCCTAATTGCACAGTGTTTCTTCTTTATTGTAAACTGGCTGTAAAGAAGGGTATGTTTGATAAAACATCTTAAAACCATACATCTGAGGTGGCTTACTGGTAAATTGTGTGGGGTCCTGTGTTCAAGATCTGCAAGGGCTGTTTATTTTGTTACTAGGCAGAGCAAGGACTGTTGGATACAGAGTGGTTAAGGCAGTTTTGAGCATCTTAGTGTTTGCACAATCAAGAGAGCCTACATATGAGGGGCATGGCTATGATGCTGAACTGATAGCTGCACTTCATTTCAGCTCTCTTACCTCATTGCTATTCCTGACAGGAATTTTACAAAAAAATATTTAATTTGAAGAAATATTCACTACTAACTCATTTTTAACAACTTCAAGCATCTACAGGAGAATTTTCATTGTCAGAACTTTAATAGTTCCTGTCAAATTAATTACTGGCAAATCAGCACCAATATCAGCTTTACAATATGAGTCATCTTAGGAATTCAAACTGCTATCAAGCTAGCATAGCTCCTTCTTCCAAAACAGCAGAACTAAACACCTCAAATAGACACAGCCAAAGTAGTGGAACTCATAAGAAATGAACACAGCCAAAATGATCAAACACTGAAGCAGGTCGTATAAAATTCCAAAGGGGTAGACAAGCAAGACGCCAAATAAATACCCCTTTGGAGCTGTGCTACCTTGGTAGCAGTTTGTTTCTTTTGTTTTCGATCTTAGGAATTCAGCCCAAGACTTTTCTCTCAAAAAAGATCTACAATCTTTTATAACAAATATACAGGAACTCACAATTAAAATTGACAAGATGGACAATAAAATAGATACTTTTAAAGAAAAGTGCTCACAACAACTAGATCAACTTCATGAAATGTTTACTCAGCAGAAAAGACAGCTATCACTTATTGAACACTAAATGACATTGACACCAGAGTCCAAATAGAAGAACAACAAAATGAATTCTTATTACAACAGGATACATATTTACTAGAAAAGATGGATGATATGGAAAATCGAACAAGAAGAAATAATATCCGAATATATGGTCTACCAGAAAAATCTGAAGGGGACAATATGATAAACTTTCTTACCACCCGGATACCAAATGTAGTAAAATTACCTGAAGCTCTTTCATATGGTATAGAACATGCACATAGATCACTAGCAACACCTGGAAATACTTCTTCTCCAAATAAGAACAAACTGAGGTCCATAATTGTGAGACTTTTTCCTACACAAGATAAAGATCTGATATTAAGAAATGCTTGGGCAAATTCTCCCATCAAATACAATAATACATTAATCAGATTTGACAATGATTACTCTATAAAGGTGGTTTCAAAAAGAAAGGAATTTCTACCAATAATAAAAGCATTGAAGAAGAAGCAATTCAAAACCCATCTTTTATTTCCAGCAAGACTGAGAATTTTACTACCAAATAGAATAAAAGTATTTGAAACAGTAGAGTCAGCAATACAATACCTTACCAACAATAACATCCTAACACAAGAAGTATCTATGGACTGGGCAATTAGTACTCCAAAGAGAAATGCTGAAGTAAACAACTGGAAGACTGTTGAACAAAAGAAAAAAAACTGAAGGACAAATAATCTTATATGTTTTATATTCTGTAAAAGTGCAAATAATAATACAAACAACAAAAGAAAAGTTCTTTATGCCTTCAACTCAATCTGAAACAGGTATTGTTTTCTATTATACTTTAAATGTTAAAGTTAATTTAAATTCAAGTACATTTAAATCAATCACTCAAGTATATTAAGCATAATTTAAATATTACTTCATTTTTTATTATTTATCCATCTAATATATTCATTTTCTTAAACAGATTAATCAACACATAGCAAAGTTCTCAATATTTTTATGTTTGTTTTCTTCTCTCTTACATATAAAGTCTTCATTAACATATAATGTTCTATTTAGTTCATAGTTGTATTCTTTAACAGATATAGTAAGTCCTGTTGTAAACTTTGTTATCAGTCATATCTCTGACTACATATTTTTCTAAAAGACAAAAGTGTTCTTGTTTGAGTAAACAGCAGAGATGGGAGGGAATGTGTCATGAATAATACAAAGTGTTTCAGTTTGGCATTATCATAAGACTAATTTAAATAGTCTTAAAACTGTTTTGTTTTGGTTCATTTGTCTATGTTGATGTAGAGTAAGGCAAAATTTGCTCTCTGTGGTGTTTTGTGGCTTCAAGCCGAATATGATGTGGTTCTGGACATCCGGAGTTCAGTGACAGTTCTGCCGATGTTTAAATGTCCTGTTATATTCTGCCCTGTGATAGTGTATATCATAGTATGCTTGAAATACATTTTCTGTAATGTGAAATCTATAGAGAAGGCTAGAGCAGTCACATGAATAGTAGTTTATCTTGCCAGAATTAAAAAAAAAAAAAAAACACATACCCTTTCCCGCTTGGTTCTCGAGACAGCCTTACAGTCATGAATGGTATTAGAAGCACAAGCTCCATATATTGTTGACGTTTTTCAGGTTTTTGTTTATGTGCGTTATCCCCTGGCTTTATCTAACTGATGCTCATCCAGGAAGCATGCTCATTTCATTTTTTAAAATAACATGACCATTATTTATACACCTATGACCACAAGATTTTCCTCGGTGCTTTTCCATTGTTGGGGCAACGATATAGTTGTGGCACTGAAAATTGTCAGGAACCACATTGCTTTTATGTATTACATGATTATATTAAGTACTTTCCACCTTATTTTACAAATGCAGAGATGCACTAATTTCTTAACTGCACAGAGAACAGCATTTTGAGAGAAGCATGCAGTTTTAAAACAAATGCAGAGATATATACATTAGTAAGACAATACATTTTTAAACTACAATCTCGATCTACATAAATTAGCATTTCCTTAAGCTTTTCTTGAATTGTCCATGTTCTGCTTGACACTAATATTGCATTCTCTCTGCATGCTTCCATTTTAAACTCCATCCTCAATCACCACAAAGATCGTGTGTTCACAGTATACATGTTCCTTTCTCCTCTATTTTTTAATGTATATGTGATAACTTTTTATCACAAAATTGGTCTGCTAGCTGCCATAACACTTTTATCCTCTCTATTCCGCTTTCCCTAAATTGCCTCAGTAGTTATCACAAAGTTTCAATAGGTGTATATGCATACAGAACACCTGAGGGAGACTCAGTTCATTCTGTTGCTGTAAGATGCTGTAAATGTTTTACTTCACCAATACAGAGAATTAAAGCAATCTTCACTGACACTAGATATGGGGGTGAATAACGGGTTTATTAAATGAGCCTGAGAAGCAAATCAAAAGCTGATGACTTTCTGTGTAGCTCATTTTACACAGAAAAGCAACAGAAATTTAATGTCACCCAGCAGAAAGGAACTTAATTTTGGCTTGTATACAAAATAACAAAAGTAGATTTCACTGGTTACCAATGAATAATATATACGTCTTTATTTATTTATTTGTGTTTTGTTAATTAATAACAAATACGGTTTTAGTTAGTTATGTATATATGTATGCATCTATGTTTGTCTATTTATATTGCTTTTTTGACAGTGAAAATCTGAATGGGTAGAACCACCTCCTTTTTCAATGGAGGAAAAAAAAAACTATGATTTGACTATCACTGATTGTTGGAGTCTGCCAGGTCTTTTCTTCTGATGACCAGTTTAGCAAATTCAGTTTAGTTACAGGAGTTGAATGGGTGATAGCTCAACTGCCTTCTTCTTTCATATGTTCCAAACATTCAAAAAATAAATTCTCATGCTAATAACATGACTATAAAATGTTGTATTTGCCTTTCACCCAAGATGGTCTGGTGACACGTTCATTAAGGAACATCCTTTTCTCCAGACATGATATTTGTTAAGCACAGTGCATGACTTGCACAGTAGATATCTGGAAATTCAGCACTGGTGTTCAAATCCTGGGGACTACTTCTTCCTTGTATATGTTAAACATATTCTCCCTACCTAATGGTGATGTGGTTAAATCCAAAAGATGAAAATATAATGGGGACATTGCAGGCTTTTGTTATGAGCTCATTCCATCCCAGCCACACTAATTCTTCTATAAAGCTAAATAACTCATAACCTTGCTATCATTCCTCTTCCTCCAGTTTTAGGACATTAATTAAACCTTGATTAGTTGATTTTGTAGTCAGAGACTCATTTATCTGTCAATTGTTCAGATTTTCACAGTGTATAATTCTATATATTTTTTTTTTTGTAAAAAATATTGTTGAACATGAAAAAATGTTTATTAATACTCTAAACTATTTTGAAATTATATTACCTTAGTCTAAATGTTTTGTACCTTTTTGAAACCTGATTAGAAACAAGTATTACTGAATTACAATAATAGAAAAAGAAAAAGAATATACTTATATATATTAGCTGATTATATTATTTTCATATATTATTTAAGTGTCCTTATTTAAAACTAAGAGGATAAGAGAAACTGATCAAAACATTATTTGTGAGGGTAGAAAGTTTGTTTGGTTAGACTCACTAACCAAACAAAGTGGTATATTACCTCATAGTGATAGGGAATAGTTTTTAAGGTTAAGAATTACAAGTTCAGAAGTTTTATTATTTTTAATTATCACTTTGGTGTCAGTCAGAAACATGCAAAAAACTATACAGTAAAAACATTTTTAAATTCTTCATCCAAGATAGAATAAAAAAATAAACAATATTTACATAAAATCACATATAAAACAAACTCAAAACTAGGAAATGAAATGTTTATCCATAAATGTTAATGGTCTGAATAATAGTAATAAAAGAAGAAGCCTATTCAAATACATAAATTTACATAAACCACAAGTAGTCTTTTTACAAGAGACACACTTATTAGATAGAGATATAAACAACTTAAATATCAATAATTACACAGTATTAATAAGTTCTCAATATAAAACAAAAAAGAAGAGTAGCTATACTACTTCGCAATACAACTATAACTACTAAAATAATTACTACTCATCAAGATACATCAGGTATGTTTTGTCTAGCTTCAATAGAGTTAAATAAGAGAATCTATACTTTAATAAATCTATATTGGATTCCAGGACTAGGATTAAGAACAGTTAAACAGCACTTTGAAGAGATAATTCATCTAATTAAGAGTGGCCTGATATTGGTAGGAGACTTCAACTGTATAATAAATGAAAAAGATACAGATTCTAAATCTAAAAGAAGAAAACAACCTATCTCCAAGGCACTTTTAAAATTTATAGATACACTAGATTTAAAAGATATAAACAAATTTGCAGAACCAGACTCACTAATCTTTTCATTTTATTCTCATAGATATAGAACTAACTCTAGAATAGATAGAATATATGTCGCCAATAACCTCATAACAAAAACTGACAAAGTCAAAATTATAAATTGTCCCTTATCTGATCATAATGCCATAGTCTTTGAGATAGAACTTACTCCTTTTCATTCAAATACCATTACTAGGATACATTCCTATATCACAAAATTGACATAAGTTAAAGAATTTTATGATGAAACAATCAAAAACTTTCTAGAAATAAACTATACAGAGGATATTTCAGAAATATATGTCTGTGATTCATTAAAGGTAGTTACATATGGGAAAATATCATCCTGGTACATAAATAAAAGGAAGTCATGGAATAAAGATATGCTAGACTTACAAAACAAAGCAGATGAATTGAAACTGGAAATACAAAAGGGCAATACTACTCAAGTTCAAGAACTTACACAAATCAATAAGAAGTATGCAGAATTGTTGCAGCATAAGATTACGATTAACTTAGAAAGGATAAAAATAAACTCATAATCTACTAATCCAGCACACCTGAGACACTTAACTAATAGAACAAAAAAAAATAATCAAATCTAAACAAATAAAAGAAATATTTATTCCTAATACTAACAAAAGAGTTATGGATCTAAATGATATTGATATTTTAGAAGCATTCAGACTTCAATTTAACTTTGATAATTCCATAAACACCCAAGATACACCTACCAAGGATATAAAAAAATACTTAGAAAATAATATTCATATTAAATTAACACAAAAACAAATAGACATTATAAACAAACCAATAAATATGACAGAATTAAAATCACAAATTAAAAAGCTCAAGACAAATAAAGCACCTGGCCCAGACAACATGCTACCAGAAATGTATAAATTAATACCCAATCAAGCCATATCCTTACTAATTAAAAGTATATGATATAGCCAAAAAAGATTTGAACATACTACCCTCTTGGAAATATTCATTGATATCTCCAATTATCAAACCAGATAAAGATGAGAAGCAGTGCTCTTTATATAGGCCAATATAATTTCTCAATATAGACTATAAGATGTTTATGGCTATATATGCAGATAGGATCAAACACTTTCTTCCTTTCTTAATTCACAAATATCAAACAGGTTTTATTAAAGGAAGAAACACTTCAGATAATATTAAAAAAAATACTAACACTAATAGACTATAGCAAACATGGAGTCCTAGATTTAAATGTAATCTCATTAGATATTAATAAAGCTTTTGATTCTGTTAACTGGAACTTTCTTTCACTAGTTTTAAAAGAATATAACATTCCTTCTAATTTTAATAACCTTATCCAAATACTATATGAAAAATCTACTGCGTATGTTAAACTAGGATCACATAGATCAGGCCCTATAACAATCAAAAAGGGAACTAAACAAGGTTGCCCTTTATCGCCATTGTTATTTGCATTACTCATAGAACCCTTTGCAAGTCAAATCAGATCAAGCAATAACATAAAGGGCATATGTATTAATAAAATGTTAAACCTTAAAATCCAACTCTTTGCTGATGACATACTTTTAACTCTCTCAGATGCCAATGAGTCTTTGAATGCTCTGTTTAACTCCATGAATACATTGCAAAATATTTCAGGTCTAAAATTTAATGAAAACAAAACTAAAATGATGCCCTGTAATTGTAAATATATATATATATATATATATATATATATATATATATATATATAAACAAAAGATTTTCCAAATATATAGTAACAGAAAATAAATTATTATACCTGGGAATAAATCTACTCAATTAATTAACAGATTCTCTAATATTTAACTATAATAAAATACTAGACAAAATAGAACAAACAATTGGTTACTGGAACTAATACATCTTTTCAACAGCAGACAGGTTATATCTTATTAAAGCAATCATATTTTCCAAAATATTATACTTAATACAAAACTTTTCATTGCCACCTCCCAAATATAGTATTCAAAGATACAATAAACCAATTTTAAATGTTCTATGGTTTCCAAATAAACCCCATATAGCCTTAAATAAGCATTTACCAGATTGGGAAGATGGTGAAATTAATTTACCGGATATTGATTTATATATTACCTCCTCTGTTATTAAAAATATAACACTATGGTTAAATAATTCATACACAGATTTACATTGAATTTAATTGCATTCATATACAAGACAATTTTACTGTAATATCATCACCCATTATATTGATGTTAAAAGATTATTTTTTAGGGAAAAAGAATAATATCAATAAATTACCATCAAACTATATAGGCTCTACACTATCAGTGTTCAAAACATATATAAACAAAATACCAAATATTAATTCTTGTATTTTTCTTATTTTCCCTATAGCTTTTGCACCCACTATTCTAGACACATCCCAAATCTCTAAAATGAATATACTCAAGAGAGAATCATTACTCTTTTGGCATCAATTTATAGAGAAAGGGAAATACTAACAAATGAACAGATAACTTACAATTATAATATAAATAAAGACTACTGGTTGCTTTTACAAAATCTAAGACATTTCCTTATAAATAAAGTAGAGCAAATGCAACCTTTAGTTAGACATGAAGCTCCAAAACTCATTGAATACCTTATTCGTATCACAAAACAACCTTATCAGGGTACAGGTTACTTATCTAATATCTATAAAATTGTTAAAAAACAAAACATTATCATGAAAAATTATACTGGGATTATTATACTTTAATAAACAACCATCCTCCAATTGAAGAAGAAAATAGTAATATTCTAAAATCTTTCAAATTTTCTGCATTATCAAAATACTAGCAATTATTCACTTGGAGATATCTACACAGAAGTTTCTATACACCACATAGACTAGCCAAAATGTTTTCTAATGAAGATCAATGTTGGAGATGCCAAATCAAGATAAAAGCAGATTGGCAGCATGTTTTTTAGGAATGTATATGTCTCAATATGTATTGGAAGTCTATTAACTATTTTTTCAGAATGTTTATAATGATAATTTTCAATTAACAAAGTCTATAATTTTATTAAATTCTCCTATTCCAAACTGTGTACCAAAAAAAGACACTAAAATCCTATGGTCACTATTGGCAATTTCACATAAAATCATGACTATACACTGGAAAAATGAGGCTTCTCCTACATTCAAGGAATTTAAGAATTTAACATCAACAGTTGCTCACATGGAAATACTAACAGTGAAGAACAGAACTAAAAGATCTACTTCATACTATTACTCTTGGATGAAAGTACTGGAAATACTTGAAAAGATCGACGAAGATATATCATCTTATGTTTCTAACTTTATATAATATAGAATTTCAATGTTATTTGCATAGACACCAATGTAAATAGTTATATAATGGTTTGAAGTTAGTAATGTTTTAGAATTGTAAATATGTTATTTATCTATATTTCATGTAATGTTTCTTAAGACATCATATTTGAAATAATAAAAAAAATATTTAGTGGAAGAGTGTTTGCACGACAGTAAGAGGTGCTAACATACGGTTAAACGAATAGGCGTTTACACCATGTAGGCTTCGCTTACCTGTGTGCAAATCTGCTTAGCATTTACATTTAAGCAATGCTTAAACCTGCTAAGCATAGCTCAGCCTTGGTAACCAGTGATCACATTCCAGTCTGATAAAATAGCAGGGTAATGACATATTTAACAAGTGTATTTAATTTTCTGTACATAACATGCTTCTATGTGCTGTCATTACAGTAGCAAGGGGTGTGACTATACTGTATGGGACACCTACATAGCTAGTACCATAATCTTTTTTTCTTTGTATTTGTTTTATACATGGGTAGTATCCCAGGTTATATGCAGTCTCACTTGCATGTTACACCAGATACAGTGCACTGGTTGACAAAAATCGTTTAACACATATTGTATCATTATGATAGTACTTTTAACAGTGCTTTACCAAGTAAAAGTAGATTGCAGATTGTTGTACTAGAACCATACATCCCTGCATGCAAAGCTGTGACTCTGAGTACTGACTGTCTTGTTCTTGGTGTTTGAGCTGTATGTTTATATGTATCTCCTATAGGATACTGATCTGATATTTTGATATTAACTGTAGATTACTGTGTTTTTAGGACATGTCATTGAGGACTGCTGTCATGTAGTAATGGCATATCTTTCATTTTCAGACTTATGTCTTTCAAAACATTCATCCTATTGCATAACCTGTTGGCTATCTACTTTCTGTCTGTCCTCTGTACAGATGTGCAGATGTCAGGTATTGCTAAGGCTATACCACTATGTATGTGCTTACATAGTATTGTGCTGTGGGCCTGGACACTACTGCTAGTTCCAACATATGGGACTTTCCTTAATGTGGTCCTTGCCTGTGTGAGGGACATTACAGAGGTGGTGGGCTACAGATTCACATACAGTAGGTGGCAATCTGTCACAGGACAGGACATGTGGAGATAGCCAAACACCATGGGGGACATATCCTCAGATCTGTGAACAGATTCTATGTCATCAGTGCTGTTATACACATGGTGGATTGATAGAGTGACAGGGCTTGTGTAGACATGCATTTAGTGAGTGACTTTACAACTTAGAGTGATATGTCTTTGACATACTCTCCACTGGCACGCTGTCTACAGACTGGCCACATGTTTGCCTGTTATGTTTTATCTGTTCCCCACACAGTTAATGTTCTGGGTAAATCATTTGTGGACTCTGTGGAATGGAGTCAGTAAATATTCACATCTATTGGTATTACCAATGTCATATTCCTCATATAGGATGTTACAACAAACCCAGTAACATCTGCAACTGTCTCAATGTATGACAGCAATATGTCCAGTCTACCCCTGTGTTTGTGCCTCAGTCCCCAAATGATGTCAGTCTTTGTCCAGATGTCAATGAGGCGCAGACGTATTTATTATCATTATTTCTTGACTTCATTCCTGCTACCATCCCAGTGATGTAGTAGACCCACAGACATGTCAGGAAAGAGGCCATAGATATGAGTCCTGACCCTGTACATTCTGAGGTGAACTGTACATGTGAGAGGCCTGTGTATGTCTGGCCATTTTAACAGACTGTCATGATTGTGTACACATGTCATGTGTACATGTTATTTGGGCTGTGTATGAGGAGGTGGATTTAAGTGTTATGGCTCCTTCTTTATCTGACTGTGCATGCTGCTACAGTTTCTGCTGATCTATTGGCTGTATGTGTTTGTCGGGGCAGACTGAGACATGTTCTGTACCAAGGTCAGGACTCAGACTACACTGAGAATTGGGACTGCATATGTAGGGCTAGTGTGAGAGTGGCAAACAATGATGTATTGGTTCACATAGTCTATATACTCTACTGTTCACTTGACTTACCGGTATGTGACAGTGATTGTGGTGATATTGGTTGTAGGTATGCACTTTCATACTGGTGCCTGTTTGTCAGTGCTGTTACATCCCCGTAGTGCCTGATATATTTGCATATACATGTGTAATTACCCATAGCAGATTTCCTAATTTAATTGCTTGTACTATTTCACTACATATATGTTAGACCACACAGGAGGGTGTTACTACAGCAACTGTGTTAGCTTATCTATGCCAGTACTTCAGATATATCCCCATGTTCATGGCTTCCACCCACCACTTTGTCAGCCTTGGTTCAGATTCATTGCAGAAAAGGGTTCTGAGCATACCTGTCAACTAGTTGGATTGTTTCAGGATGTCCAGGTTTATTGCTCATATTTCTGGTCTGTTTTACAGATTATTATCATTTCTCTGAAAATCACTGTAATGACATGATTGTTGTCAGACAATGAGGACATACATTTCATTTACCTACATCACATCCATCAGGATGTGTATGCTGAAACAAACTTTGTCACACTGTCAAGAAGAGTACAGGGGAACAATGACCTCTTCCTTCCTGGATGTTAATGCATTAGTACTGAGATGTGCCACATAGAAGGAATTTGTGACCCCAGTGGCAATGTGGTGGTCAAGAGACATTGCTGTCAACCTGTGCACCCAGATCTCTTATATTGCCTTCTTTGTTCAGGTGATTACCATCGATGTGGTAATTCATGGGAACAGGGTTTTTCCCAAAGGGGATGACAACACATTTTCTGACACGGAGCTTAAGGCCATGACTCTGATACCAGTCATTGGTCTCAGTGAGGCCTTTCAGTAGGATGCCAACATCACTTGGGTAGTTAATAACAGCTCCCAACTTGCAATTGTCTGCAAACTTTGTCAGCTAAAGTCCCTTCATGTTGGCATGGACTTCAGAGAAGTTGATATCAAACATGAGAGGACCCAGGACAGAACCATGTGGGACTCCATTTATGACTGATCAGCAGTCTGACTTAGAGTCAGCTATTTCCACCCTGTGAGTCCTATCTGTGACCCAGTTTGCAACCCAACTAGTGATATAGGGGTTGATGCTTAGCTTAGTGAGTGTTTGCATGATTCCTGAATGGGTAATGTTATCAAAGGCTTTGGCCAGATCAAGGTAGACTGTATGTGCCATCTTGCTTTCATCCACAGCTCAGGTGACTGACTCCAAGAAGTTTACCTGGTTGATTAAGCAGGTATATCCTACCCTTCAAAAAAGTAAACTGTGTGGGATCCTGAGTCTGAAGATTCCCATATCCCTGTTTATTAGGTGCATGATGATGCATTCCATAGCCTTGCATAACAGACTTGTCAGGCAGTTGAGGGTGATATTTCCCAGGGTCTGCAGTCACACCTCATTTGTGGAGATGGGTGACTGAAGCAGTGCACAATTCAGTAGGGACAAAGTCTGAGGTGAGGCTGTGCTTGAACAGGCCATACAGGTGAGGTGCCAGGTCACTCTGTAATTCATGTAGTACACAGCCAGGGATATTGTCAGGTCCCATAGAAGCTGTATTCTTGGCCTTGAACAGTGGTATTTTAACCTGTGCAGCAGTACTACTGGATGCCTTGTAGTGTACTGGTATTGTGATTGGTCCTTTGGGGGGGTATGTTTGGAAAATCATCACTATTTTATAGAGCTCTGATGGTGTAATGGTACATTGCTTTGATTGTAGTTTACAGGGCCATGGGCCCAAGACTTGGCAGGACTTATTTTTTTGTTGAAAGGCAGAACTGTTGCTGCTGCTAATTAAAAGAGGTCCCTAGTTTGGGCCTCTTGACCCCCATTTTGTCAGCCTTTGGGCAGTAAGAGGTTCAGAGTGTGAATCTCCAGTCCGACTGCTCTATACACACACACACACACACACACACACACACACACACACATATATATATATATATATATATATATATATATATATATATATATATATATTCATAGGTAGGTACTAGGCTATCTGCCCGAGGGCATTTATAAGCCTAGCCAGAGTGTGTTGGCTTTCACCACCCCATTGATTAATTAACTGATCCTCTGTCAAGCAGAGCCAATGAAGTGATCTCAGGGGTGTATTTTCTGTTACCCATCCACTCGTCAAGGTTTCACTTGAAGAGTGTTAGTGAGAGGCTCTGCCTGATGTAATTTGGAATTTTGTTCCAAAGCATGGGGACTCTCTGTGACAGGAATCTATCCCTCCAGCATGTTCTATTTATTGTTGTAGCGAGGTTTAGCTCACTAGAGCACGTGGCTCGCAGTGACTTGGATTTCTTTAGGTGGAGTATGTCCATCAATTCAGAGTTGGACATGGCTTTTTAAGTCAGGCAGAGATCACCTCTGAGTAAGCGATATGCCACTGAGCACAGCCAGAATTTTTTCATTCGGGCTGCATAGGACATATGTTTGAGGCCAGTAATCCTCTTGGTGAGGTGCTTTTGTGATCTTTCCAGCTGTTGGAAGTATCTTGTGAGGTACATCCCAAATGGGGCATTGTACTCTATGATGGGTCTAATGAGTGATGAGTAGAGGGGCACTATAACCTCTTTATTTCTAGATGTGAACCCTTTAGTAATTAGATGGGCCACATAGAAGGATCTCCTAACTACTTTATTGTCAAAGGAGAGATTATTATCTACATGGGTCCTCAGATCTCTTATTACCTCATCTGTATTAAGGGGGCTGCCACCTATGAGGTAATTTGTGGGTGTTTTGTTTTTCCCAAATGGGATGACTATGCATTTTTTGGCATTTAGCGTGAAGCCATGACTTTGACACCAGGTGTCTATCTCAGTAAGGTCCTTTTGGAGGATGTCCATGTCAGCCGGAGAGTCAATTATGGCTCCCAGTTTGCAGTCATTGGTGAACTTGGTTAGCCATAGTCCTCCTGTGTTTGCCAGTACTTCTGAGAAGTATACGCAGAACAGTAGGTGTCCCAGGACCGAGCCTTGTGGGACACCACTTGTGACTGGTTTAGAGTCGGACTTAGAGCCTGCTATTCTTACCATGTGAATTCTGTCTGTAAGTCAGTTGGCAACCCATCTTGTGACTTAGGGGTTTATGTTCAGGCTGGTGAGTTTTTCTGTAATACCCAAGTGGGGAATAGTGTTGAAAGCCTTGGCGAGGTCAAGGTAGGCAGTGTGAATCACATTTCTTTCGTCTATGGCCTTGGTGACTGTCTCGAAGAAGTCAACCAGGTTTAGTAGGCATGATCTGCCCTTAACAAAGCCGAACTGGGTCGGATCAAGTATTTGGAGGTTCCCAATGTCTTTGTTAATGAGTTCCATGATGATGCGCTCCATAGCCTTGCAGACCAGGCTAGTCAGGCTTATGGGGTGATAGTTACGAGGGTCAGTTGTGGCTCTTCCTTTGTGGAGAAGAATAACCATTGCTGTGCACCATTCTATGGGCATGTAGCCTGTGGAGAGGCTGAGGTTGAACAGCATGTTTAGTTGGGGGGTTAGTTCATTATGTAGTTCGTGCAAGACACAGCCTGGGACACCATCTGGTCCCACTGATGCTGTGTTTTTGGCTTTTGAAAGGGCTGTTTTCACCTGTGCATCTGTGATTTTTGGGACACTACACTTTTCCAGTATTGCTGTGGGCCCTTTTGGAGGTGAGAGGGGGGGTGAAGTTTGCACTGAATCTATATGCCAGGATATTGGCAATATCAGTAGGTTCAGTATATTTTTGTGCTATTTTGCACTAGTTCAGTGCATATCTGCGAGTTGCCACTTAGATTCTTAACACATCTAAAGAAGGCTTTGTGGTTATCTTTTGAATCCTTGGCTATTTTTCTTTCAAAGTTAGCCTTGGAGTATTTTATGAGGGACCTTAGTTTCTTACTGATACTGATCAGGGATGTCTTTCCTTCTTGGGATTTGCTTTTTTTCTGAACTAGTTTCCTCCTTCTATTGTATAGCCTCTTTATTGCAGGAGTCCACCAAACTGGTTTCCTTCTCTTAGAGGAGTGAGTCTTGGTTTTGCTAGGGATGGCGTGATCCATGCATCATTGTAGGTGCTCATAGAGTGCATTTGTAAAGGTTTCTGCATCTTGGGCAGCATTACCCTTTAGTGTGGGGGCTGTGAAACTTACCACCTCTGTCTTAAGTAAGGTGAAGTTTGCTTTAGAAAAGTTTTTTACTGTTGTTTCCTTAGTTGGGGGTGGTGATGGGGTGTGGACATCCAGAGTGATTAGTTTATGATCTGATCTAACCAGTGATGGGTTGGTTAACCTCTGGTGTGGAACACCTGTCGCCCATGTTGGTGATGACCAGGTCCAATATGTTTTCACCTCTGGTAAGGGAGTTTACCAGCTGTTCCAGGGCATTTGAGTTGATGAATTCCAGGAAGCGCTGGGCCTGGGAATTTGTACATGAGTAGTTTTCCCAGTGAATGGTAGGGTAATTGAAATCGCCCAATATCACAGGACCTTCATGTTTTCCAGTGTCTCCAGAAAGGTGGAGTGGTGGTCCTGGATCATGGAGGGTGATCTGTAGCAGGCCACAATTTGCATTGCAGATTTGCTCGATGTTAGTTGCACATGGATGATCTCAAAGGTATCATGCTGCACCACTAACCTGGAGGTGTAGGTATCCTTGATGAATATAGATACACCCCCTCCTTTTCTGTTTCGGTCCATGTTCTGTGGCCAAAACGTGTGATATGAGTTGTAGCTCGATAGTGTTGGAGTGCTCTCTGGAGTCTTGAACCAGGTTTCAGTTACTGCATAGATGTCAACGTTCTCCATACTGAGGAGGGCTTTGAGCTCGTGCATTTTGAGATTTAAACTCCTGGCGTTAAGTAGCATAACCCTCAGTTTTTTGTTTATTGTGCTGTTTACGGAGGTGGGTTTGACTTTTGAGGCTTGCCTAAAAAAGGCAATATGGGGGCAACAAGTGCCTTGGCCAGTATTCAAAAGCCTAGGGGTGACAGATGCAAGCCTTCTCTTGTGAAGCAATGCGGCTTGTCAAGTATGTCGTCCAAGGCTGCCAGACACTGGATCCCCTTTGAATGACACCAGAAGCTTAGCCAATTGTTGAAATTGATCATTTTGTCTTTATACTGAGGTATCATTCTTGGTGAGGGCAGGATGCTACTCAGGGTCAGGGTCATACCAGCCTGAGCTGCATGATCAGAGAGCTCTTCCATATCTCTTTTCATGTAGTCCAGGGAGGTATGTCTCAGGTCATTCACACCAACATGAATCATGACAGAGTCATATTTGTACTTGTTCTGGAGTGACCTGAGTGCTTGTATTATGTGGCAGATTCTGGCTCCCGACAGGCAGCTAACAGTAACCTTCTGCTTGTTCAGCCTAGTGAGTGGGACATCAGTGTGCCTGAATATAGAGTCACCTATTACTAGTGTGTTAGGTATGTTATTTCACCTTAAGGGCTGTGATTGTGTGGCACACTGAGTTTGTGTTTTATG
>NC_056745.1:1030330773-1030340773 GCF_019279795.1 Protopterus annectens | reverse complement strand
TTGAACAATTATTGGGGGAGACCACTCGGTGTATGTACTTATCTTGCTGTCATTTGCAGCCTTGGGGTTGGACCATGGGTGTTGGACACATTATAACTACAGCCTTCTTATTGCTACTTTATACCTTCTCTTACCTGGAAGACCTGTGGAGGAAATTTATGTTAACACTACCTGACTGCTTCTACACATATTCACAAAATCCTATTTGAAATTATGCATACAGCTTGCTACCACTCCTGGGATTTGAACCATGGCTGTTTCTGCTAAAAATACAAGTTTGTGTTTCATCAGAATGAGCTATTGAGAAACAGCTGTTTCTTCTTTGAATGTTTTCTGTCTCATTCTGTCTTAGTTGCACAATCTGACCTTTTAATTACAACATTCTTATACATGCATTCCTATACATACCTTTTGACATAGCACAGTGTGGAAAACAGTGGTTAACACATTACTATTCAGATATCAGATCTTGGTGCATGAAACATTTCATACCAGTTAATCTTGTATCTTACAGTGGCACTAACTTTGTCAGATGAGACTTGATTGTTTAATGCTTTCAGAGCTATAGTTGCCGTGCATAGCCTGTGCACATTTCAATTCATACAATACCAGAGTAAACACTACCAGTCCAGGGTTTTGAATTTTATTGACAGGCACTTACAGTTTTATTTAATATAACCTATATGAGACCATTACTGTAATAGTGACTGGTTTATTCAGTACATTATTCAGTACAAACCATATCCATTTTTAATACTGCCAGGTGACATTCTACTCCTTTATATTTATTTGGTATGAATACTACAAGCTAGATTGTTACTCACCTGCCTTACAATGCAGCCTTTGCAACCTGCTTGCATGGGCTTCCTGGTTCACAGCCTGCTCAGCTGGAGCTCTAAAGAAGATAGAGTAACATTTATGCATACCTATCCATCACATACACAGGCTGGACTTTGGTAAATAGTTATTGATATGAATACTTACACATGCCTAGGACATCACCCCTCTACCATGCTTCTTGGACACACTGGTCCAAGCACTCCCTTTTCCTCCACTTCAAGTCAGCATGGTGGTGCCGAACCTGCTCACCAGTCTGAGGGATGCCAGTGGCACTGGTGAGATCATGATTGAGACTTTCTCAGACCTCTGCTTTGTATTGGGAGCCCTGATACTGGTCCTGTAGCAGTCTCACGTCATGTTTTTTACAAGGAGTCCTACCATGGCCTTGGACTCCTGTATGCCCCAGCGCTGCACCCAAAAGCACATACCATCTCCAACACCAGCCATACTGCCTACAGTTGGGAGCTACAACCAGTTATGAGCTGTATTCCCACCTGCGAGGTTTAAATATGGTTGATTTCCCACCCTTTGTCATGATTGGATGGTTTTGAATACGCTGAGCTAAGCTAAGCTACCGGCAAACCTGCTTAGCTAAGGTTGGCAGTGCTTAAAGGGGCAGGTTTAGCACTGCTTACCAATGGGCAAATCCACTTAGCTGGGCTACTCATTGCTTGCCATTCATATTTCAGCAATGCTTACACCCAGTAAGCATAGCTGTGCAATGCTTAGGATTGCTTAAATTTTATTTCATAGACTATCAGCTGTATGGGATTGATTCATCATTCCTGACATATTATAATTTTGTTTACCTTCCCTTACACCCCCCATGTGCTTTCATTAAATTTATTCTTGTGTGACTATACAGTATGGGGCAATTTTGTTTATATGGGGGTTTCACAACTTTATTACACTGACACCTCACATCTGGACCTACTACACTACTCTGGTTAACAAATATATATTATTTACTACCTAATTATATATAAAAAAATATGTACTGCTTTCACATGTAAAATGCAAATTGTCTTCAGAGAGGATCAAACCAGAAACGACTATTTACCAAGTGAATGCTCTAACCACATCACTATTGCTGCATTGCTAATTTATGAAGTATATTCCTATTTAGCTCCTTGTGATGTGTAAGCTAGGCTGAGCAGAGCTGCATGATGCACACACCTGCTCAGCTACGCTTAAACTTTATTGCAGACTGAAAAAAAAAATGAAATAGATGTGTTTTATTTTTTTAATGTACGGGTATGCACATTGTTTTCTGCAACATTACCTGTTGGGGGGGCTGTGCTTTTCAAATGGTGATGACATGACAGGCTTTGCATTTGACAGGTATGCTCCACAGACAGTAACAGTGTCCAGCATACCTCTCAACCATACAGATTTTCACAGAATGTCCAGATTTTTGCCTTATATTTTTGGTCCATTTTTCATACAATTGTGGCTTTCTGGCAGATTAATGGCAAAGCATTATAGTCTGCAGTTATAATATAATGACAGACATTTGAGTTTTACACTTCATACCCTTTGGAAAATTCATACTAATGTGACTCCTGTCATTCTATTGACTTTATAAGTTTGTGAGAGCAGTAGTTCACATTTGTTCCTTGTTTTGTATGGCTTTGTCCAGATTTCTTCTGAGGTTGAGGGTAATGGTGTCCGCTGACACCCTCGCTCACTTTACATTGCCGTACGGCAATTATGGAGTGCAGGGGCATGTGTATTGTGACAGCACTGCTCTCAGACACACCCCTGTGCTCATACACAGAACCATGTCCATATTAACGCATGGCAGTGTGCCTTCATGAATATTCATGGCGCGCTGCCGTGCTGCATGGGAACGGTCCCTTCCATGCAAGAATAAGCTATTCTTGCAAGGAAGTTTGCTGAATCCATGTTGCATGTTTCTGTATTCAGTGTAATCATTGCCACACTAATAAAATAGTATTTCTTTTAATATCAATTTCAAATCTATATTAGCAGCTTTGTAGCATGGAGAATTTGTTGACTGCACATAGGTGCACATTTGTTTTAAAGTAAGTGTAGGCATTATATAATACCAAGTTCAGAACAGCAAGGCCAGACATTTTTAACTTTGGACTTTGATACTTTAAAAAGGATTGGATGGGTTCTTACAGAAGTGTTCACAGGTTGTAGGAAATAACTGTCTTGTAATGTAAAGCATCCTGAATTTTCAAACTGCACTCCTTGCATGAGTTATACTCTTGTAGAAAATAGAATTTTATATTACAATCCTCAGTCATCTTCATTCTGTTGTGGAATGTCATTTCTTGTATATTATACAACATGAGACTGAATTAATAACATTTTGAGATATCCAGTCAGTAACACCATTAAAGAGAGGATGTTGCTGAGAAACTCATAATATTTCAGCTTTCAGGAAAGGGCTACTAATATCATCTATCTTAATCTGTTAAAATTAAAGTCAGCTATGGATTCAACATTTATATCTGCCAGATCCTGTTAAATGCATTGTGATATAATAGGATATTGTATCCTTATACTGTTATACAGGCTGTCATTTATCACAATTAATATATTGCTGTTTTATGGCAGGAGGAGGTTTTAGCCTTAATTTGAATAACTGATTGAATGATAATTTTCAATTCAGAAGGGCCTTTGTACTTTATAACAGGTCCAAGTTAGATTTTAATTTAAAGCAATTGAAGTGATACTCAAGATATTGACTAGAATATTTTCTAGAATAGTCTAGAAGCTGGAGTATTTTCAGTATGAGTAATAAAACAGGACTTCAAAAGGCATCTGTAAACCATTTTGAGTTACAATGTAATTAATTCTTTTCTTAGGCTTCTGAGCATTGGCATGACTGACTGTGACACAAAGTCAAAATTTGCATTTAAATGGAAACATTTCACTGAGTATCATACATGCAGAGCTGAAAGTACTATATATCTTTTTCATAAACTACTGATTAAATTTACTTAGCGCTTGACACATAAACTAACTTTATATCCAGGGCAAGAGATGAATATTTTTTTTTGCATCCAAATGTGTTGACTGCTCACATCAATATGTATTAGCGTTAATGGCCATACTTGTTTTAATCATCGCCTCAAACAATGCTTGCAACACATAGTTCTCGAGGCCAGTAGTAACATTATTTTACAAAGACAAGCTCAGGACTCAGTGCAGTTTTCTGTGATGCACCCTATTTTCAATTCATGTCATTTCATTTCACATCACTTCACTTCAAGTCATTTCATTTCATTTACTTTCATTTCATTTCATTTCATTTCTTGTCTGGCTGGGAGACAAAACAATGACTGAACTTGCTGTGAATAGAAACAAGCTGGTATAGAGTCCATGAAATTACATATATAAAGGTTATATAAGGAATGGGGCAATGCAGAAGGGGGACTATGCTAAATTAATAAACCAGACCATGGTGTGGATTTTTGAGCTTTATTATTCAATATGTGACTTTTAGACATTTTGTAAGACTCAAAATATGATGGCATTACTGCATTTATAAAATAAATGGCAATATATTTTAAATGATGTGGCAATGTTGCGTTTCAGTTCTGCCTTTTATGGAATGCCTTTAGGTCATTGCTGTAATACAACATGTATCTGCAGACTGATTTCTCCACATAAATGTAACGTTTTAGATGAAACTACAGGGCAAATGAGATGGTTATTTTATCTTGGCAAACAATCTGACGGACTGAACACCCACCACATTATTATTCTGTTTTATAGTGGGGACTGTACTAGTATATAAAAAAAAACAAAGTTTGTCATCTCACTTTGTGAATAAGGGAGAGTAGCCTGCACAGAGGGATGGTAGAAATTCTGATCTCTGAACCAGTTTACAGCACTTAATTTGTATATTTAATTGTGCTGTACAAAATGCTTGAGGAAACTGAGGTTTAGCAGCAGTACTAACATGGATGGCCATAGAAATTAATTACCATCCATCACCATGACCAGAACTTGCAAAACAAAACAAAACACTGTCCCAAAGAAAACAGACACAGCATGAGCAACTTTGTCTTCTGTTGAAAATGCATCTGACAACCCATAAGCTACAAGAGGTTTGCTGAGATACATAGTCAAATAGTCACAGTAAAACAGCATATGGTGAAGTACCATGTGAATGGTGCAGGAATTCAAAAGGCAAATGTGTGATGCATTTCCACTGGAAACAAGTGCAGCTGCTTACATTCTCTTCTACTGGATCAAACCCAGATTGCATTTTGCTATATGCTAGCAATGTAGTAGCTTCTTACTCACAAATGTTTGCAATGGCAATCTTGTTCTGTATATTTCTTTGTAATAAAGTATTGCTGTAATCCAACTATTTATTATTTTTATATTCTACTACATACTGTTAAATTGTGGATCCCACTCGAGGGACACACCATGTTTACCTGCAATATCTGCTTATTTATGTGTTGCTTGAGATGTATGTTTTTATCTGCACAATAGGAGCCTTTCTCCCATGTTACTTTGTAAAACCTGTAGTATGTATGTATATTTTTGCCTGTATGTTTGGAGCTTTTCTCCTCAGGCCTCTGCTGAAAATGGACATGCATCCAGTCGGACTATCCCAGTCAACAAATGTAAAATAAAATAAAATAAATAAATAATTTTGATATATAACTAAAATATGCTTAACTTACAAATGCATCCCGGTTCTTAAAAGGTCATTTCTGCTATTGAAAAGTTATGCTTGTGTAGGACAATAGTCAATGCATCAGTAAATCAAGACAGAGGATTAATTTGCAAAATGCCTTACATGTGTCCAGGCATTTCATCTGGATGGCATTTCTATAAGCAAGATAATGCTTTACTGTATAAACAACACAGAAAAAAATCATCTTTTGTAGTCAAACCATTATGATTACAAGATATATATATCTTGATTTTATGCATCTTGTTAAGCACAAAACTGATGGCAATTTGATTAATCAAACACATTAATTGCTATTGACATCAGTTTTCTTACTCATAGTAGCCTGTGATAACCACCGTACATTCTCCAAATATTGTTCTACAGTATTAAAAGAGTCCATTTGATGGCTTTGAGCTGCAACACAACAGTGAGTAAGCCTGATTATCGTGCACAACATAGATTAATTGTACACTGCATAACTGTATTTTAACTACACTTGGTTCAGACATTGTATAAGGTTTGGTTGGTTCTAATGTGGACAGTACTATACATCACAGAATGCATTTAGTGGGGATGAGTATATCTAGCGATGACAGTACTCCCCTCCAAACTGTCTTACCTCTTAGTATCAAGACCCAGACCATCTCACATAGGTCTGTCTGAATCAGAACTTTCTGTTAAAATGTCACTGGTTTCATAAATAAGAAACAAGAGTTGTATGGGCACACAAAATAATTCAGTTATGAATTGAATTTTCAGGATATGAATACTGTGAGTTTACAGGATTTATATTTCTTTTCTGTTGATTGTGGCAGTTGTATAAATCACCTCCACCTTTCAGCAGTACTGGTATAGACCATCTGCTAAATATATAAGCATACTACATAGAAAAGCAAGGACTTAAGAAGTACAATATCGTTTCCAATTCTTCTAACATAGAAAGAGCTTTGGCCTTTCTAGTAGCCATGACTACTGAAAGTCAGGAGATCAAAAATATAATAAAAAATAACTGGCGAATTATAAAAGGAAATGTAAAACTTAGCAAAATTCTTGGAGATTCACTGCAATTTATTTGTAAGAAAAGTAATAACATTAAAAATTATTCAAAAGGGATATTTCCAGGAATATTTATTTTAACAAAACAGATGGTACATATTGTTGTACAGAGTGTAAACAGTGCAGGTATATCAGTGGAATGAATTGTGTAGAATTTACACATGAATTTAAATACTGGAAGTCAAAACAGATATACATGTAAGAGTATGACTGTTGTATATCTGGCTATCTTTAATTCTTGCCTACATTATGTCAGCAAGACTGCTAGGCAGCTGAGATATAGAATTAGGAAAAACACTAGGGCTATAAAGAATAACAATGAAAAAAACACTTTATTCAAACACAGTTTGAAATGTCAAGCTTTTAAAAAGTTTCATTTCACAGTACTCAAACAAATAAATCCCATAGGATTTATTAATGGTTGTAATGATGTTTTACTGGCAAGGGATCTAGTTTGACAAATTTTTCTTAGGGCTAATCAGCTTCCAGGCCTTAATGAATATATTAATATCAAGTGTCTTCTTAAACTTAAGCTGTTAAAATGTTAAAATGTTAAATAATAAATAAAAAAGTTTTATTAAAAAGTAATATTATCATAGCATGGTTAGCAGGGCACTATGTGCAAAACTGGGATGCCGTATATGCACAGGTGCCACGTCCTAGCATGTAGCATCATGTTTTCAGTAATACTAGCATAGGTGTTGTGCTTCATTCTGATATGGGTAGTGGTCATGGCCAGCTGAGTCAGAAACATTTTTGCCACAGTGGTCATGACAGTAGAGTATAGAGCATTTAATTATATTTGAATAAGGCTCTATTTATGCTGACTTACCTATTGGCAAGTAAATAATATTATTACCTGTGTAGGAGGGTTAGCATGTGTAGTGTTGTGCAGAATTGCGTACATGGCACTTTAACACAATATGTAACTGTTTTAAATAATGGACTTTGGCAGTTCTTTAGCTGTATGTACAGGACATGTCCTGACACATGATGGTTTGCAGTTTGACTGCTGTAAAACTTACCCTCCACACCACAGTATAATATACATTTTACACTATTGTGCATTGCAGCTGTCAGTGTAGCACATTATTTGCATAGCTACTGAGTAATAACACTCCTCTAGATATGTAGTACTGTATGCCACTTTTGCATAGCAGTGTGGACAATTTATGACTTAAGAGCTATTGAATATGGGTTATATCATGCACCGGTCTTGCAATATTCTACACTTTTTTATGAATTTCATCTCCTATATTTACCAGCCAAAAGAAAGATTTTGATGATGTTGTGGCTGACTGAACATTTATCATATGTGGTATTGCATTTCAAATTTTGCAATCAGAAGTTGTTCATCTTTCGGCTTATCCCAGTTAGGGGTTGCCACAGTGGAATGCCAGTCCGCTAATGATTAGCAGTAGATTTTTATGGTGCCGAGGTGCCAGCTCGACACCCAACTTTCAAGAAGGCAAGCCCATTCAGGCATGTCTTTCGAATGCCACTCAACCACGGGGAGGACATGCAGACTCCACACAGTAGGCGCTCCAGCCGAGAATCGAATGGGAAAGCCTCTTACTGTGAGGCGACAACGCTACTGCTGCACCACCGCGACTTTAAATTGTTTCTTAAACAAGAAATCTTCTCTTGGAATTTAACCTGAGGACAATCTGGTTACTATTTCCTTTTATATTTTTATCTATTTAATTGTATTAAACAGGATATGTCATTTTATTAGCCTTATCATATTCCACAAGGGTACACTGTATAACTTCATTGATATGTATATAGCCATAGCATGCACACTTTCTCTCTCTCTCTCTCTCTCTAGATATATATATATATATATATATATATATATATATATATATATATACACACACACACACACACACACACACACACACACACACACACACACACACACACACACATATATACATATACATGTTTCACATCTTACAGGGTTTTGTATCGAAGGGAATATACAAATAGTATTGACACATATAAGATTCTCTTCAATATTGTTTAATGTGTTCTATTATATATGGTTTATTTTATTATTTAGAACCTAACTATATACATTTTAGTTCACCAGATTAATAAGGAAACAAGTATATATATTGTGGCCTGGCACATTCAGTATTGCTATGAGCTGCTAATACATGTCATTAATACATAAGCCAACAGACTGATACCAAACAATGCTATGACAGACTGATAAAGGCTAGTAAAACATGTTATATTAATGAATGTCATTGCTCATATAAACATTCCTAAAAAGAAAATTCATAATGTGTTTCCTAAAATTTCAGGGATGGGAATGTCAGTTAGGCAGTGGGAGAAGAATTGCACAAGAATAAATAAACAATTCAAAAAGTTGCAAAACCCACAGATAATGAGGTGAGCTTCAGAACTTCCTGCAGTCCCTTGAATGCCCAGGGCATTATCATGAATGTGTGTGCTGACAGCCCTGGCACTTATCACTATTCCCACATCTAGCATGCATCACAGCTGTACCAGACATTTGCCAGGGGGGACATCGCATAAGACATCTACTGAGGGATGTTGACTATGCACTGGAACTGTGGATGATGACATCTATTAGAAATGCACACACACCTACCGAAGAATGCCATAATGAGGCACACACACAAACTAAGAACATCATAGAGCATGTGTTTAGGCTGCTCAAGTCATGGCTCTGCTGCCTCGATATATCTGGTGGAGCCCTGCAGCACTCTCCAGTCACATGTGCACACATTCACAGCATGGGCCATGCTATACAATATGATCCTGCAGAAACAACTGTGGCAGGAACATCACAGGGAAGGGACACACAGCCCCCCACTAGTGCCAAGGTCCCCACACCCACAGGGGGACTTGGCGGAGGAACCCACTGAGCCTGTCCTTGTAGGCAGATGTAGACATGCCCAGCATGCCCTAGTCTTGGTAAAGAGGCAATGCATAGCGCATGCACTGACATCCTAGGGACCTAGGGACTGACACCTCACTCCAACTCACATACATACTAAAAAGGATCCCAGCCATACCACACAACCTTTACCTTACCATGTATTGACTGTGTAATGCGTGCATCTGACAAAATTGGCCCTGAAGCACTGTGATCTCAGCTGCTGCAGGCACAAGGTAAGTCACTCTTCTTTACAAAAAATGTATGGGGTACTAGATTATGGTAGCATATGTACAGACTTGCTGCATGTGTGCTAGGCAATAGTGTGGACTACTGGCAAACCTGCAAACAACTGACATATATGTGGGACAACAGGAGTTCTCAGCCTAATACTAGCTGCCCCATAATATGCAGTAGGCCCAAGGCATCAAAACCCACTGCACTAAGTGAGGGAAATGACAAACAGTGGGGTCATAGGTCAGATGCTAGAGTCCCCTACCCCAACACACCCGTTATCCCATAAAACT
>NC_056745.1:1030265773-1030325773 GCF_019279795.1 Protopterus annectens | reverse complement strand
TGCCCCAAGGCTATTACGCTAGTAACCTCCAATGCTATACTGAACTCCCAGGTGACATGTATCATGAGTAGCATATTGTGTGGGGTATGCATGCAAGATTACACTGTCTGCCCCCATTGTCCTTGACACACTGTTCTACACATACGCACCTAGGTAAACATGCACATATACAGCCGTAGCTTGGCTTAGTCACGTTTTTGCATTGCCAACATGCCATCCTGAGCTGCTGTATTGGCACCTGCTCGCCATGATGTAGACACACAGACCCCTGGACAGAAACAGAAAAAGATTTGGGAGACAACAGTCAGTCAGCAATACAACCACCGATGCAGGATCATGGAACAAAGGTACATACACTTTGATGTGCACTTATGACACATGCCAGCAGACAGCGCCTTACAGGGCATAACACCACTGTGCTGCAAACTGTAATTAAATGTACTATAGTCACCCCTCTGTGCATCAGACAGATATTTGCATGTCATTCCATCAATGGTATGGATGACAGGGGTGTGGTACAGGTATCATCACATGCACAAGGTGTAGTGTGGTGTTGCCAAAGGCCTAGGCTGTACCACACAGTTGACAATGTGTGTGTGTATCTGGAGGGGTGCTGGTCAGCTAGGCCATGGAGAGGAGCTGTGTGTGTCTGTTGGTGACCTACATGTGACAGTGATGTGTGACTGTGTGCACGTACACAGGCAAGCTATGTACTAGCTCTGCACAGTTCACCATCTCTAGCTATGAACATAGGAACTGGTTCTGCCAGGAGTGCAACTGGCACCACCATGCCCAGGGTCAGATGCTGTACTACTTGCTAATGGTGACTGGTGTCTGCTGGGATTGTCCCCCTCATGAGACTGCCCAGGAACACATGCCCATGGCCTGCCATGTTGTGGTGTGGACAGCAACCTTCTGTAGTGCTGGTGGTACTGCCACTATGGAAGCATGATTTATCCATGGCCACATGGACTCTCAGCTGATGGTGGTGCTGACACATTTGCACTTGTTTCCCACCTTTCCTGTAACTAGTCTAGTCCAGCTACAGGCTTGCTGTATCCAGGACTGTTTGTAAGCTTCTGAGCAGTGCCAAAGTCTGCTCTTCAATTTTTCCCTTAGATCTGCTAGTTCTCTCCTCTCCTGCACTTTTACTAGCTTATTAGTCTAGCACTTTACCAGACTTCTTGTAGCAATTATTGTAGCGCACAAAAGTGCTACCAGCACTAAATGTTCTGCAAGGAAACAGCTCCAGTACTTATTATTAATGCACAACCCTGCAGGCATGTCTAAAGGTCAGTTTCCTGTGCTTTCTCCTATTAACCTGGTGAATTGGGCATCCTGAGGCAATGTAGCAACTGACTCATATACACCGACAACCCTCTCCTCTTACTCCCAACACTCAAACTTGCGAGAAATGCACTTATAAATCCAAATTGGAATTCACGCACTCTCCAGCCAAGACCAGAATACCTGGTCAAGAGAAGGTCAACATTTGCCACACTCCTTCAAACCCCCTTTATGGTATAGCCAGCGGACCTTTTCTGTTTTTGAAGGTCAACATTTGCACCACACCACATGGTCACATAGCCCTCCAGAACACACACCAGCACTGCCTTCACATAAAAACCCAAACCACACACCCACCTTTGCAGAGGCTCTCAATAACAATCTACCTAAGCAGCAGAGACCTCCAAGGCAGAAATGCACTAGACCACCACAACCCAACACTAATCATGAGACACATAACTCTCCTAAACAGTGTGGCACTCAACCAAAGCTCCTAAGGCAAAACAGCATACCCAACACACTAGTCATAGGTGACTCAATAGTTAGGCACACTGATGTCTCACTCATTAGGTTGAATAAGGAGAAAGTAACAGTCAGCTGCCTGTCAGGTGCCAGGCTCCACCACATCATGCACTTACTCAGGTCCCTCAACAACAGGTACAAATATGACTCTGTCATTGTACATGTGGGTGTGAATGACCTGAAATGTACTTCCCTGGACTACATGAAAAGGGACATGGAAGAGCTCTCAGACTATGTAGCCCAGCCGGGAATGACCCTAGCCCTGAGCAACATCCTACCATCACCCAGAATGATACCACAGTACAAGCAGAAAATGATTGATTTCAACAATTGGCTAAGTTTCTGATGTCATTCTAAGGGGATCCAGTATCTGTCTGCCTGGGATGACCTGATCGACATACCTCAATGCTTTGCCAGAGATGACCTGAATCTGTCACCCCTGGGCTTCCAGATACTGCCCAAGGCTCTTGCTACCCCTATAGTCCCTTTTTAGGTGGTGTTCCAAAGACCAAATTACCACCATAACAGCTACAAACAAATACAATCTGAGGGTCATGTTGCTCAACGCTAGAAGTCTAAATCTCAAAATGCACTCCCTCAAAGCACTCCTTAAAATGGAGAACATTGACATTTGTGCTGTAACAGAGACCTGGTTCAAGGCAGTAGAACGCACCCCTGCACTACCAGGCTATAACTCATTAAACACCTTTCGGCCCCAGAACTTGGACTGAATCTCCAAAGGCGGTGATGTTTTCATATTCATAAAGGATGCACACACCTCCAGACTGGTAGCCCAACATAATGCATCAGAGATATTTCAGGTGCAGATAACATTGGCTACGACAAGGATTCAGGTTGTAGCCTTCTATAGGTTCCCAACCATGTCCGAAGACTCACACTCCATGTTCCTAAGCACCCTGGAGAATATTAGGGTCTACCTCACACTCTCATACTGGGTGACTTCAACTTCCCCTTCATTAACTGGAAAAACTACTCATGTACCAATACACTTGCCCAATGTTTCCTGGAGTTCATTAATTCCAATGCCCTGGACCAGCTTGTTCTTATCCCCACTAGAGGTAGCAATATCCTTGACCTGGTCATTACTAACATAGGCGACCATTGCTCTACACCAGTAGTCAACTCCTCCCTAGTTAGATCCGACCACAAACTAATCACCTTGGAAATTCACATCCCTTCCACCCACCCACACCCCTGCAAAGGTAATCACCATGAAAAACTTCTCCAAAGCTAACTTTGGGCTCCTAAAAACAGAGGTGGCTAACTTCATGGCACCCATGCAAATGGAGAATAATTGCATGATCACCAAATCATGCACCAATGCACTGTATGAACACGTACACAAATGCATGGATCTTGCCATACCCAATAGAACCAAGATGCTCTCCTCCAAAAAAAGGAAGCCAATCTGGTGATCCCCTGCCATAAACAAACTCTACAACAGAAGGAGGAAACTGATGTGGAATAAGGAGAAATCCCAAGAATGGAAAAACTCCCTTATCAGCCTCAACAAAAAGTTGAGATCCCTCAACAAATCCTCTAAAGCTAGCTATGAAAACAGAATTGCAGCAGTTAGTAAAGACAACAACAATGCCTTCTACAGTTATGTAAAGAATCTCCACGGCAATACCCAGATTTGCTCTAAGCTACTGCACAATGGTACCTCCTATACGAAGCCAACAGATATTACCAATATACTGACCAACAGATTCAGCACCAACTTTACCCCTGTTCCCCCAAAGGACCAATCACAATACCAGTAGATTGCCAGGCACCCAATATTACTGCTGCACAGGTTAAAACAGCATTGGACAAGACCAAGAATACAGCTTCTATGGGACCTGCCAACATCCCTGGCTGTGTTTTACATGAACTAGAGAGTGAACTGGCACCTCACCTGTGTGCCCTGTTCAATCACAGCCTCAGTTCAAGCTTTGTCCATACCAAATAGTGCACTGCTACAGTCATCCCTCTCGATAAATGAGGAGTGACTACAGACCCTGGGAACTATCACCTCATTAGCCCGACTAGTCTGATATGCAAAGCTATGGAATGCATCATCATGGACCTAATAAACAAGGATATAGGGAATCTCCAAACTCTGGATCCCACACAGTTTGGTTTTGTGAAGGGTAGATCATGCCTGCTCAACTTGGTTGACTTCTTTGAGTCAGTTACCAGAGCTGTGGATGAAGGCAAGGTGGTTCATACAGCCTATTTTGATCTGGCCAATGCCTCTGATACAATTCCCCACTCAGAAATCATAGAAAAACTCACTAAGCTAAGCATCAACCCCTATATCACTAGGTGGGTTGCAAACTGGCTCACAGATAGAACCCACAGTGTGAAAGTAGCTGACTCCAAGTCAGACTGCTGACTAGTTACGAGTGGAGTCCCACAGGGTTCGGTCCTAGGTCCTCTCTTGTTTGTTATCTACTTCTCTGAAGTTCAGGCCAACATGAAGGACTCTGGCTGGCAAAGTTCACAGACAATTGCAAGTTGGGAGCTATTATTTACTCCCCAAGTGATGTTGACATCCAAAGACTGGTGTCAGAACCATGGCCTTAAGCTCAATGCCAAAAAATGTGTTGTTATCCCCTTTGGGAAAAACCCAGTTCCCATGAATTACCACATCAATGGTAGTCCACTGAACACAGAAGGCGTTATAAGAGATCTGGGAACACTCATGACAGCAACCTATCTTTTGATCACCACATTGCCACTGTGGTTAGAAAGTCCTTCTATGTGGCACATCTCATTATTAAGGGTTTTGCATCCAGGAAGAAAGAGGTCATTGTCTTCCTCTACTCTTCCCTCATTAGGCCAGTCATTGAGTACAATGTCCCATTTGGCATATACCTCACTAGACACCTGCAACAACTGGAGATGCTGCAAAAATACCTCACAAAGAGGATCCTAGTTCATAAACACTTGTCCTATATGGACAGACTCAAAAACTACAACTATTCTCTGTCTCATATCACCTACTTAGAGGCGCTCTCTGCTTGAGTTACAAAGCCATGTCTGACCCAGCTCTGTCAGAAATGCTACATCTAAAGAAATCCCAATCCCTCCACACCACATGCTCCAGAGACCTCAACCTCATTACCACAATCAACAGAAGATACTGGAGGGACAAGTTCATAACCCAGAGACTGCCCATGCTATGGAATAGTCTTCCCATACATGTCAAGCAGAGCACCTTGCTGACCCTCTTCAAGAGAAATCTTGATGAGTGGATGGGAAATAGAAAATTCACCCCAGGGATAACTCCAGTGACTCTACTTGACAGAGGCACTGGGAACTAAGGTCGGGTGGCATGATGCCAGGGTAATCCTATGGCTAGGTTTGTAAAGGCCTCAGGGCCATTAACCTAGTACACACCTATGAACCCTACTCCCATCACATGTTCCAGCACAGACAATGCATGGTTAAGGACTAACAATGTCTCACCCCACAGTCTGTCCACTACATTGGCAAAATGATGCATGGCTTCACCAATGTTGTGGATGGAGTCATGGATGGCAGACAGTGATGCATCCATGATCCTGAACATCTATCTGGTGTTACATTCAGAATGTGCCTGTGCCTCCATGCTGGACCGAAACATGCGAGTGACTCATGGTGGTGGATAAGCAACCGTCCTCCTTCGAGCACCCCTGTCAATCTGCCTGTGTGGGACCTCACCAGCTCTCTTGCTATGGCTAGTGTCTACAGTCACACATGCTATAGTTGCCACACTCTCCTGTTTGATGCCACCACAATCTGACTGTCCAATATCTGTGGCTGCAGGGGCCTGGGTATGTGTGGGCATACTGGACTGTGTGTGGGGACATTGGGAGAGGAAGTGGGATGTCAACCCATGGGACAGGGTCAGCCTCCAACAACCCCACTTGTGCCTCACTATGGCCACCATCATCAGAGTCTGATGAGACACTGACATCAGGTTGTGAGGGAGACAGACTCCAACCCCCACGGTCACCTGTGAGGAGGGAGACAACATGACTACATTAATACATGCACTATTATGTCTGCTGATACACACACACACACACACACACACACACACACACACACACACACACACACACACACACACACACACACACACACACAGAGGTGAGGTGCCACAACCGCGTTATACATACCACACCTTATTACTGATCCCATGCACAACACACAAGCAGGCCAGGACAAACACAGTCAAGACAGGTCCTTAACAAAATGCAGTGCAGCTATGACTGATTAGTGTTGCCAGTAATATCCAGCTGTGAGATAAATGACATGTCAGTGTATGTGATGGACCTTCACCTAAAAAACAGTGTACCCATCTCCATCATACTATTGCACCCTGTATAGTAGACTGCATACACCTTCACAAAACTATCTACACATATGTTACAGCTCCTGCAAATATGCTACTGTGATTACCAAGTCAATGCATTGCAGTGAACCCCTCCACAACTGAGCATACAAGTATTGTACTATGACTAAGCTGAACAGTTGTGTCCACAGCAAACTGGCAGCCTTTAAAATTCCCATGGTATAGATCAGCCATAACAAAACAGTTTCACACTCACTGGTTACAGGATGTTGGACTCCAGCTACACCAGATGTACCTATGGAACTGTGGGGGAGGGATATTGTCAGCAAAAACAAATGTGGCACTGGTACAGGATAATATGTGCATATACCAACATGTACAGTACAAACTGTGATATTGCCCACATTGCTGACAGTCTGAGTATGTGTGCACACGTGTGCATTACAAACTACCCCACAAATGCAGATTGACCTGCCATCCATGTACAGGTATTCAGAGGCTACCACTATTACTACTACAGTATTAAAGTGATGACCACAGGAAGCTTACCTGGATGCTCCTCTGCTATGGACTCTGTGCCACCCACCTCCACAATGTATGAGGTGATGGATGCTTGCAGCTGGTGGCTGAACCCAGGCTTGCAAAGAACTCCTCAGTGGGTGAGAGTGGTTGCTGTGTTGCAGGCCCTCCATGGGTGCAGCATGGTCCCTCACCACAGTTGTGGCCCTTTGCTGTGCAGCATTTATCATATCGGTGGCAAAATGTCAGACCTGCTCATAGCTTTTGTCCAGTAGCCTGATGTGATTTAATGATACAACAAAGTCTTCCCACAGTGCAGCACATTGTTCCTGCATATGATGACTCCTCGACAGCAGGATGGCATGATGCAGTCAGCTATGACTTCATTCTCGGCTGCAGAAAAAGAAGAGTTCCTCCATCTGTACATCACTCCTGAAAGACAAGAAGAGGGGAACACATCACAGGACCACATACATTGCTATCCATTATGTACACACCCAGGCCTGCACATCCACATTTGCCAGCGCTATACTCTGCTAACTCCCACATCATACCCCGCCATCTCTCACCACAGTATGCATATGGCTATCAGCAACATAGCGGCAATACATCATGCATTTCCCTCCTCATCCTTCTGTTTCCTGTTACTTGCTGCATGTTCTCTAAGGTGTTCAACTGCATCTTTTCTATTGCACATATTACTCCTTGTTTATAGCCTGTCTACATTGTATGCGTTAGTGTAAGCCTCCTACATTTCTTTTAAGCACATAGGCTGTAGGGCCACCCCTTTGGTTTCCCCTGGCCTTTCTCCCTCAGATTCTGACAAATATCGCTGGACAATGTCCTACAATTTCCCCTGTCAGTCTGGTTGATATGGGCATCCTGACACTGTGTAGATGATGATTGCCCATGTACATGAGGCAGTTGCTACAAACACCACCAAGGAACATAATTTTTGAGAGATGCAATGACATTAGGAACCTACAGTCCATGCTCACTCCCTCTCAAGCCCGCATATCTGGCACTGAAAAGGTTGTCCACACAATCAGTACACCTCACACACCAAACCACACCTACACAACATACACCCACATATGTGGAGGTCCTCAACATAAACATTGCTAAAGAAATGAGGCCTTCGAGGCAGAAACACAAGTGAAATCCACAGCCCTGCACATTACACACCATGCATAGCCAATCACCTGTGTCCCACAGCAACTAGGGGTCACCATAAATCAAAAATATTAGTCATAGCAGACTCCATTGTGAGACACACAGATGTGCATCTCACTAGGCTGTATATTGAGAAGGTTATGGTTACTTCTATGTAGGTGCCAGAATCTGCCATATCGCATACGCACTGCTGTCTCTCAACTACAGTTACTGTTGTGAGTCTGTCATAGTCCATGTTGGCATCCCTGACCTGAGATGTACCTCCCTGGACTATATGACATGACACATGATTGAGCTCACTGAGTATGTGTCTCGGGCAGGTATGTCTGCTGCTACCCAGAATGATGCCGCAATACAGTCAGGAAATGACTGACCTTAAGAAGTGGCTTGGTTTCAGGTGCCATTCTAGGGAGATACAGTACCTGACAGACTGAGATGATATGATCAACAGTCCATGATGCTTTGCCAGAGATGTCCTTCATCTGTCTCACCTGGCCTTCAGGCTTCTGGCCATGGTTCTTGTCGCCACCATAGTGCCTTTATTAGGAAAAGTGGTGAAGTTAACACTAACAACATGAAACTGTCAACAAATCACAAATTGAAGGCCATGCTGCTAAACACTAGGAGTCTGAACATGAATCTGCACCCATTGCAAGCAGTGTTAACCCTGGAGAATGCTGACATCTGTGCAGTGACAGATGCATGGTTCAAAGCTGCAGAGAGCACCCCAGGCTTAAATGGTCACCCATCCTATCATACAGTCAGACCTCAATGTGTGGGCAGTAAAGCCAAGGGATGTGGGATTTCACTATATATATGAAAGACATACACACCTCCAGGCTGGTCAAACAGTAAGATGCACAGGAGACACTCCAGGTGCAGTTAACCATTGCCAAGACCCCTATTCAAATCATAGCAAGCTACCAGTCCCAACATGTGACCAGGAAGCCTATTCTGCCTATATGGACCTGTTCAACTCTATAAGGATTCAACTCTGTACTCTGGTCCTGGGTGACTCTAAGTACTCAAACATACACTGGAAGAACAACTCATGCCAGCACACAAATGCCCAGAGATTCATGGAATTTGGCAATGCAAACATCTTTTAACTGCTAGTTGCTACCCACACATGAGGTGAAGTTGGGAGTTGATAATAGACAACATGGGTAACCACTGCACCATTCCTACAGTATCATCCTACATGGTAAAACCAACCATAAAGTGGTCATGTTTGCAGTCACCATCTCCCACAATACCCATCTAACTAGGGTCAGACATTCAAATATCTCCAAAGTTGATTACAGCCTCCTGAGTGACTGTATAAACAGCTTCACAGCCCCCCTGTAGAAACTGGCACCGATATCCGCAAATACATCAAAGCACTATACATGCATTTGTATAGATGTATGGAGTCAGGTATATCCAACAGGACTACATCATCCTCTGCAAGGATAAGTAAACCTGTGTGGTGGACATCTGCAATAAATACACTCTATAACAGGAGTGAAATATTGCTGTCCAAGACCAAGAAGATGCAGGTGCCCAATGTTAAGCAGTGTCTCCTTAGCCTGCACAAGCAAATAAGATCACTACTGAAATCCTGAAAAGCAAATTCCAAACCCACATTGGTGACATCCACTAGAGACAGTCATACCTCTTTTTTAACATATGTCTACAACCTCAAAGGAAGCACCCAAACCTGCTCAGACATAGTGGTCAGGGACACCAAATATACAAGTGCTGTAGATATACCAAACTTGCTGTCTGACAGAGTCAGTGAAAGCTTCACCCCCTGTCCCCCCATCAGTACATCAGGATATCTCCAGTACTTGCCCCCTTCCCCTTATATCTAGGGAACAGATCATCACTGGCATCTCAAAGTCATGGAATACAGCCTCCATGGGACCCATTGACATTGCATGATGCATCCTACATGACCTCAAGCATGAACCTGCAGCACCATTAGGCACTGTATTCAATCAAATCCTGAATACCGTCTTTGTCCCAGCTGAGTAGAGGACACCCACTCTTATCCCTTTACAATAAGGTAAAGCGTCCACTGATCTGGCACATTTACAGACCTGTCAGCCTAACTAACCTGATCTGCAAGGCCATGGAACAGATTATCATGAACCTCATTAACAAGGACATTGGCGACCTCAACACACTCAATCACACACAGTTTGGTTTTGTCAAGGGGGGATCATGTCTGTTACATTTGGTTGAATTCTTTGACACAGTCACCAAAGCCATGGAAGAGGGGGAGACAGTGCACACTGCCTACCATGACTGACCAAAGCATTTCACAGTATTCCCCACTTCTTCATAATAGATATACGCTCTCAATTAGGCATCAGTTCATATGTTACCAGATGGGTAGCACACTGGAACTCTGACAGCACCCACCTACTGAATATAGCCGCCTCAAGTGGCAGAACTGTAACTCGTGGCATAACCTAGTGTCCTGTATTGGGGCCTCTGATATGTGTGATTTACTCTTCTGAGGTGCAGGGGACACCAAGTAAGCTATGGCCAACCACGTTTCCAGGGTACCTGTCAAATCTTCAAACACTCAAAATTTTGAACGTTACATGATTGAGACCAACCATTCAAAATTTTGAGTGATCGAAGATAGACTTTCAACGGCACTGTACGGTGCAAATAGGGAGAATTTCCCTTTTCTGCACTGAAGTGCGGTCTCAGAGTTGGTATATTCAAGTGTGGGGGTGTGGGGGTGCAGGGGGACTTGCCCCCCTGCCTACACTGTTAAAGTGTTTTTTTCTGTGTTTTCTTTTTTTTTAATGTTTGAACAACCAAATGTCGAACATTTGGTCTCAACCATGTAATGTTCGACATTTTGGATGTTCAAACATTTAGAGAGTAAAGTGGAATATAAAGAGCTTATATGGCAACTAAGGTTGGACGCTGCAAAATGGCCAGGGCTTAATGACAACATGAACTTGAGCAGTGTTTTGAAATTAAGAAGAGCCAAATTATAATAATACAACATAAAATTGGTATATTCACATACTTAATACACTCCCAAAGAACTGATTCATACATTTTTTATTATTTTGATTTTTTATATTTATTCATTATTTTTTACTTATTTATTTATTTTTTTTCTTCATACTTATTTAGTATTCATTAGCATTTATTATCTTGATCGCAATATGATTCATTTAATGTTTTATTGTTGTTGAACAATGTTTAGCAAGAAGTTTATGTTTCAAGCCTTTATGTATATGAGAAATATTATGACAAGGCTATTTAACTGGTTTTACATGTAGCCCTTTTAATACCAAGCACTTACAGGTGATATTTTATCAGTTTTTAACTTAATTAATCACATGATTTTTTTAGTATTTAAATAGGAGCAGTTGTTACATGGTGTTCATCTTGATAAAGCTCAGTATTGCACTTAGCGAAAGCACTTGAGGGATTTGTTACTGTGTGGTTTTTATCCAATAAATTTGTTCGTTGAATTTCACCTACTGGATTTTCGTTTACCTTCTTTCTGCTGTGGACTACATTTTTTGGTTTCTTATGTTCAAACATTTAACATAGACCCTGTTTCCAGAAGACTGGATGCTTGATGCTGTCACTAAATCCCCTAGTGATGTGGACATCCTCCAAGAGGGTCTCAAGCAGACACATGAGTGGTGCCAGATACATGGCCTTAGGCTGCATACCACAAAATGCAGCATCACCCCCTTTGGGGAGAGTAATGTCTCCACAAATTAGCACATTATTAACAATGTCCTAAGCATGCAATCAGTTGTGATGGATTTGGGCACACAGGTTGATGGCACCATGACATTTGACCACTATGTTGCTTCCTTTGTATGTAAGGAAAGCCTTCTACATGGCCCACCTCATATGTAAAGGTATCTCATCCAGGGACATGGGGGCCATGACATCCATGTATTCCTCCCTAATAGGGCCCATTATTGAGTATAATACCCCTTTCATCATGTAACTCATAAAGCACATGCAGCAACTGGGGAGACCACAGAGGTTCCTCACCAGGGAATATCAGGGCCTCAAACATCTACCATACACAGATAGGCTACAAAGATATCCCTCTACCCAGTTTCATACAGACTCTTCTGAGGTGACCTCTGTGTGGCATACAAAGTGATAATGGACTCCACCTTGATGGGACTGCTGCACATCTGCAACTCAAGCTCCAGTCGAGTAACCCACACATGTGCCCTGAACCTGATCTGTGACATCAACAGGACTTGTTGGCAGGACATATGCATGTCCCACACATTCACCCAGCTGTGGAATGAACACCCTGTCCAGATCAGGCTGAGTACCTCTTTACCCATTTTTAAGTGACATCTGGATAACTGGGTGATAAACAGGTCATACACCCTTGGGATACCACCTCTGTCCCTCCTGGACTGAGCCATCAGGTGCTGACTTGCATAAACATGGCCTAAACTCTGATCTAGGCATATGAGGGCCTTAGGGCCAATAGCCTACTAACCTCCTATGATCTTAGGTATACCGGTTATGGCCCTGTGTGCTGTGACAGACTGTGTTGTCATGTCTCCACACCCATCACTGCCATCTACTGTGGTGTATCCCCTATGGGCAATGTCCCAGTACCATGTCATACAGCCACCATCCGACAAATAGGTGAATGTTACTACAAGTGTATGGGGACAGACCAGCAACATGCGTGTGACCCAATGACAGAGAGCACTGCAAATATGCTATGAGATATCCTCCCTGTAGGTGTCAGACATCCTCAGTACATGGATATTTGCAGAATGTGTACATGTGCCTGATATATGCAGACCCTCTGCCAGACAAATGTGGATGTGTGGCAAACAGTTGGACAACACGTAATGTTTCTTCCCAAACTCTGGGTAATCTGGCTGTCACATGCCAGACCACTCAGAAAACAGTTATGGTGCATTAATATCTGGTACAGTATTCATTTCCTTATGTTGTATGTTTGATATGTACACTCTGTCACTGTGGCTGGGCCTGTCCCCCCCCACTACTATTGGCTATAACCTGCTGTCCTGCTGTAGAGGGTCAACAGGTATGCTAGGCATAGCTCTCAAGTGATGGGATACATGTGTGGAGTACATAGTGTCCTAGCCAGAGTACACCAGGAACAGTCAGAGACACCAGCTCAATGTTTGAAGTACGCCTGTGTATCATTCACAGACTGAGAGAAGCTGACTGACAGCACATTATGAGATAGGCCAGCTGTATCTACCAGTATATACTGTCAGTATTGTCTAAAACACAATCCAGTAGCATTTGTACATGAGCCGACCATTGTTGGAGGGACTCAGAGGGCCAGAGCTGTGATCTATGTCACAGCAGACAGACACAAAAGGGGAAGCCTGTAGGTGCCAGACAGCTGAGTAACAGCAACATGTCATTCCAAGATATGTACTACAGACCTACTGTTGTAATCCCTATTTCCCATAACTGCATCCTCCCATCTGCATCCCATTACATAGAGACTTCTATTACCTACCTGGTATAGCTCTGTTCTTCTTTATTTGCATAAATCCTGTATTACAGTGCTTGTGCTCTCACAGTCTGTTTCTGTATAGAGAGACACAGACCTGTTTATCATAGGCAGCAGCTTGACATTTGTAGGTAATGCTCATGAACAGGTGATTGCCTGTGCACCAATCTGTGGTTCAAACTTGCTAATTGCATACAAAACAACTGGGTTGTATTTTCATTAGCCAGTGGCATGGCACCACAGTGCTATATTTAAGGCCTTCATGTAGACCTTGGTCCTTTTCCTGGTCTGTGAGATGTATATTATCAAGGTATGGGGACTACAGCATCACAGAGGGTAGGTAAAAATACTGTCTGCTGTCTAGATTTATTTGGTATGTCCACAGTTTGGCATGCTATGTTTTGCCATTCTGAACAGACTTTCTGATTATTTAGCAATGTAGGTTGAGTTCATTAATGGGACAGACAGATGTGAGTTTCATACATCATTTGCATCAGAATATGCATGCTGCTGCAGTAGCCACGGGTCTATTAGATGTGTATGTTTGTAGGGGAAGACTGTGACACATGTCCCTGTCACTTGACCATTCAACCCCCAGCTCTTTTCTGTATTGGTGTTGAGTGGATCCCGTGTTCTAGGTATTTGTGAGGTATGGTCGCTCTGTAGCAGGTAGCTGAACATACTGCCACATATGTTGCAGACTGCAGCTGCTGTATTCTGGCCAGGAGTCATACTGGGCAACAGCAAGCTGTATATGTGAGTCAGGGAGCAGTGTCAGCTCTGTTGTGACAGCATAGCCAGGGAGATGGTACCCATAACAGTCCAGGTGAGGCATGTGCCTCAGGTATATATGTTATGTAATAGTGTCATTTAGAGAGTGGTAGATGACATTGAGGACATCTATACATATTTGTGATGTGTGCCCCAACCTACAATCCTTTGCCATTTTGATATGGGTGGCAGTGACTGCAGTAGCAGCAACCAGTTTTGCTTAAAATTGCAGGGCTCAGTCATGTATTTGTTGTTTTGACAAGCATGTACCTGACATACAACAGACTGAAATGGATGCCAGGACTGTGGGAGGCAAAATGTACAGCATCCTAGGAATGACTGCAGAAGCAGCACGTGGTTCTGCTTAAAATTGAATGTCTCAGTCAGTTATTTGTTGTATTGACAAACATGCATTTGATGTACAACAGACTGGAATAACAGCCAGAACTGTGGGTGGCAAAATGTAAAGCATGCTAGGAATGTAACAGATTGAGCTACTGAGTCAGTACTATAGCAGGTGTATTTGCAAGACATGTGCATGCATACAGTCTGTTACACAGGATTGGCATGAACATGTGTTCGGATAGATATGATGTGTGACACTGAACTGTCTGTTATGATTTTCTAATTTCAATCTGTACTGAATTGTCAGTACTTCAGCACACAGAATAGGTTTTGTGACAACTGTGCCAAATGTAGGTGGCACAACTGTGGACATTCTGCAACAGTCTGTACAGTTGTCAGCTCTACCTGATATCCTAGGCCTCACATCCATCCATCAGCATTTATTATGCTGTGTACTGGTTTGTTGTCTGCATCACAGTCATAAGTACACTGTAATTTTCCCCATTATATGCACAAGCAGTGTGTCAGTGGCACTGAGGATATGTGTATGAAAACACCTGTTATTCTTCAGAGCTGAGTGGCCTAGTGGGCTAATGCAATATATTGTACTCGACAGGGGTGAATTGTTTGCTGATGTGCATCACTGATACTCATGATATGCTTATGAAAACACCTGATATTCTTCAAAGCTGAGTGGTCTAGTGAGGTAATGCACTATGCCATAGTTGGCAGGGTCCTGGGTTTGAGACTTGGCAGAGGTAATCATTTTGATGATGTGCATAACAATGTCAAAAAGACAGAAGGTCAAAGCAGTTTTAAGCAGCTTTAAGTGGGTTTGTGCAATGCAACACAATGTGGTGTGGCACTTAGCTCGGCTTAAACCCGAGCTATTTCCAAAAAAAGAAAAGAAAAAGGGTAATAGGAAAATGGTGAAATGGGGGCAAGCAGAAGGAAAAACAATGTGAAAGGCAGGGGGATGTGCAGGACGGGTGTAGGAAAGGACCATAGCTCTCCATTTCTTGTACAGCAAGAGCTGTGCAGGTTATGGAGAATTTGGAGCCTAACATCCCAGAGAGAGGGGTGTGGGTGACATAACTGTGTTGATTAATTGCTGTAATGATTGATTGTGGGCAGTGTACGTGCGGGAAAATGGAGAGCTATGTATGGGGTGATTTTTTTTGTGGGACAGATGCCCATTTTTTTTTAAGGAGAAAGTGGAATGTTGGGGAAGGGATATAAGTATGTGTGGGGAGGAAAGTTGGGTAGGAGACAGGCACGGTGTATGACACATCAGAGGAGTAAACACCTTGGATGGGGGTGTTATGGAATTGGAAAGCCATGTTCCCCTAGATGGCAGCAGTGGGACTCAGCTCCCCACTTATGGGCAGTCACCACTGCTCCTTCACTGACCCAAAGATGGCTGTGCTGGGAGCTGGGTGCTAGGGCCAGCCTGCACCTCCAAGTTGACCAGTCTGTCCCTCAATCTGGCACAGTCAATTGTCAAATGTTTGCTGCATGATCCTGCACACCATGCCTGGTAGCTGTCTCTGCACCAGGTCCCAGAGGGGACAGTGCCCATCCCCTGAGGTGGTTCCACCTGTAGGTGGTGCAGGACCGGTGGAGGGGGCAGGTCCAGGTTGGTCCCAGATGTGCTAGGACCTGGTGCCATGGCCGGTTGAGGTAGGGTAGGTGGAACCACGGGAACCAGCCTACCCAGTTGAGCTATGGTGTTGAGATTTTTTCAAAGTGTATAGGTTACTAATGGAAAGAACATTTAAAAATTAGTTATAACAACATGACAAGTTGTTCCTATTAACCCAGTAAGATAACATTGCATAACATATGGAACACAACAATAAATGGGATAACAGTCAGTATTGTAACAACATGCCAGTAACAGTTACAGCAAAAGGCCAACAACATCGGTAATTCAACAAGATATGTTAGTATGCAACCATAGTAATATATAACAATAATAAAACACAAGGCCAACATAAGGTTTTAATAACAACATATGTTAAAAGTAAACCAAACCTGATGTATAGCAATAATAAATTGTGATGCAGATAAGGGCTGGGGGGAGAAAGAAAGACAGTTCCTATCATGCAGATGTTGCAAGACAGCTGTAATTCCACAATTAATGAAGTGCATATTTTATTTCCTTAACATTATGAATGCAGTTGGATATTTATTTCCTTAACATTATTAATGCAGTTGAACAATTTTTCCTTAACGTCATTAATACAGTTGAAATTTATTTAATTAGCACTTATTAATGCAGTTGACCTTTATTTCCTTAACATTACTAACGCAGTAGAAACTTTTATTTCCTTAATATTATTAATGCAGTTGAAACTTTTTATTTTCTTGACATTATCATGTTTCATACTTTCGTCTGTATTGACCTATACCTGGCAGTATACTCATAACATATTATATCTATTGGCAGAGTCTACTGTACTCTTTCATGTTTATATGACTATAGAGTGCAAAATAAATACATCTGTACTCACCACACTCACAGAGCAACCTGGGCAGGTGCACTGCATGAGCCTCCAGGTTGCAAGCTCTCTCCTCTGCAGCTGTGGGGAGAGAAACACACCATTATGTATACCTGTCTATCACACATGCAGATTAGGTATTGGTAATACAATAGTAACAATGCTTACCAACTTGTGGGGCATTCCCATTTCTACCGTCCTGGACCCAGGTGTCTAGAAGTCCCATTTTCCTACGCTTCAGGTCATCATGGTGATAACACACCAGCTCACCTGTGCGGGGATACCAGTTGCACTGGTAAGGTCACGTGCCAGCCAGTCCCAGGCCTCCAATTTGTACTATGACCCCTGGTACTGGCCCTGCAGCAGCTGGATGTCATGGTCTTTTACAATGAGTCCAACCATGATCTTGGACTCCAGAACAGCACACCACAGTGCCTGGAAGCATGCATCCTTTCCAACTCCTGCCATAATCTCTGCCAAGATCAAACTCCAACATATTCTGGCAGTATTCCTGCCTGTTTCACCTAAATAAGGTTGTTTTCCCACCCTTTGCCACCACTGGGTGATTTTTTAAAAATGCAGTGCTTCGCTTAGCACCACTCAAACCTTCTGAGCTCAGCAGAGCAGTGTTTAAAATAGCAATGCTTAGCAATACTTAGTGCGCAACCCAGCTTAACTGAGTTGATGACTGCTTAAACAGGGTTTGTTTAGCAGTGCCCAAACCAGCTAAGCGGAGCTGTGTGTTGCTAAGTACTGCTAAAATGGGTTCTGTTTAAGCACTGCTTCACTTGACTTAGCAGTGCTTAACAGAGCTTAGCTATGAGCAAACTAGAATTAAAAAATAAATAAATAAAATTAACATTATTTGTTCATTCCTACAAGTTTATTGTTATGTGTATATATTTTACTTCTATATTTCCTGACCTTAAGTATTTTAATTTCTTTTATCTTGGTGTGTATATTATGTATTATAAACTTGTGTGTAACTGGAGCTTTTCTCCTTGGGTCTCCAATGACAATGGGCTTCTGGCCCAGCTGGACTAACCCAGTTAACAAATGTCAATAACTACAGACATAAAAAAAATAACTAATTTATATAATCTTGCTATCAAATATAAAAGATGAATGGCCTGTCTGTGTATTCGAACTATGCAGCTAATGCACATAGGGCCATGACTAACCATTCAGCTACATGGATATGTTGACTATTGCTATACATTTCTATATAGCTCTCAGTTACATTTAAGGACTGCTGAGCACCATGCCGTGCCATGCAATCACACTCAGCTATGCTTAAACTTGACCTTTGATATGAAAATTGAAAGTATCAGGTTTCTTATTTTAGATGTCTGGTACATGTCCATTGCTAAGCGCTGCACCATGCCGCAGAAACACAAAAAAATAATTAAATAAAAACATATTTAACTTTTATATTTCAGTTTCATCCAGCACAGTGCAGGGGTTGTGTTACTCATCTCAGACACTGAAACACACCCCCTATACCGAGTCTGTGACCGTGTTATACGGTTCTGTCTCAGTAGCGCTCCTTCATTAATATGCAAGGTGCGCTGCCCAGGGGGAGCTGCAGACATGGCCATGGTACCTTCCATGTAGGACTTACACTATTCGTACATGGAGTTTATTAAATCCCCACCATTATCTCTTCTGTCTTGATTAGGATTTTGTTATCATTCTTACACTGTTTTGCTGATATTGTTAAAGTTTCCAGAAAAATACAGTCTCTCTTGTTAGGTCTAGCACAGTCCAAAGTGCTTGTCTTCTGGACAGCTGGCAGGAAAATTTCCAGGCTACTTCTGGTTATTTCAGAATGTCTTCTCCTTCACTGAAAAATACTAAGCAGAATTACTGTTCTGGGCAAAAACTCCCTGATTTGAGACACCAACTCCTCTGAATAACAGGGCCATGACCCTTCCTTTTGTACACCATATTGATAGACTGACTTGCTAACAAGAGCTTGTGTGAGCACTCTAGCTAGCTAACAGAAAAAGTGTTATCTGCCTTAAAGGAACGTCACTATGCTAGATTTTTACAACATTCTATATACAACAATGTTGTTACAGTATTTCACTTCAGATGTTTATCATTTGGCATATCACTTTGGTGAGCACTGCCATACTATGTTATAATGCACACACACACACACACACACACACACATATATATATATATATATATATATATATATATATATATATATATATATATATATATATATACAGAGAGAGGGAGAAATAGTTGCTTACTGAGTGCTTATTATTTATTTATATGTTTGATGACCAGGTGATCACTCTGGTCCAAAGGCACTTTCAGGTAATTTCTTATCACTGATTGAGGACTAATAGGTGAAGCACTTGTTTATGAAAAAATAATTAATTTAATTTTCCCGTATTTTATTTGAAATGTCATTAAAGACAGGCAATATTTTTCAGCCCAAAAGTGTCTTTTTTTCCATCTTGCACAATAGTTTGCAGTAAATTGTTCCAAATTTTCATTAGATTTGTTTAATCAGATTTTAACAAAATGCTTTTTTTCCCTCATACTGTTTCAATCACTTCCTTATCATACTTTGGAGTATTATTTTTGACTTAAGCTTCAAATAGAGCTGCTAATTCATTCATTCATGAATGAACAAAGAACAGAAGTGTGTGCATGTGTATTTCTGTTTATCTCTCTCTCTCTCTCTCTATATATATATATATATATATATATATATATAGTTTACCTTTACAACATGTGTGACTCATCATATATCTGAATCTAAATGTCAGAAACTACACTTTTGAATGCTGAAAACACCAAAAGTGCTAAAGTGCTAAACAACAAATTTGACATTACGGGAATGTCGAATGTTTTTGAAACACCCGACATTTCTGGATGTCTCCAAACACCATTATGCACAGGGGCAAGCCCTCCTGCACCCCCATGTGGGGACTGTCCCCCCACACCCCCTTCTAATTTATTATACTAACTGAGATCCCACTACAGTGAGGGAAGGGGTACATAGTCCGATCCCCACTGTAGTACAATCTCCACTCAGAATGACCAAACCACATGAGCGAATGCACACTGGCATTCGCTCACTTGTGATTTCAGCAATTCATAGTTCATTATTATGAAATTTTGAAATTGTACTTTCGCACATCTGATCTGGCAGTTATGTGCACTTCAACCTTATTAAGGCAAACCATATCTATATATATATAATTCCACTTTATAATCTCAAAATACTGAAATATCAAATTTCAGTATCTCGAGACCATAAAGTCGAATTTTTAAATTGTGAAACTCCATAACCGTGAATCCAGAAATGTCGAATTTGCAGTTATGGTGTTCAGGTATTTGTCTCGGGATGTAGTTTGTGCAGCATGTATGGATTAGTGTGTGGATTTGGCTGCTATGTAAGGTAAGTGAGTATTTTGTTAGGGTTTTAGGTATTTGAGTGCATGTGAGTGTGTTTGGGAGTTTTATGTGTGGGTTAGGCTAGGCAGGTAAAAGTATGACTGTTTAAGTGTTGAAAGTGGTGGTGCTTGTATATTTGTGATGTGTGTGTGTGTGTGTGTGTGTGTGTGTGTGTGTGTGTGTGTGTGTGTGTGTGTGTGTGTGTGTGTGTGTGTGTGTGCAAGGGTACTGTAGAGTGTCTAGAGGTGAGTTTGCTGTCTTTTTCTATTTAGTGTGATCTCGGAGTTAGCATATGTAAGTGGGGAGGTGCAGGGGGGCTTGCCACCCTGCTTCTATGTAGTGTAGGTTTGTTGATTTGTGCTTTTGTGTTTGTGTGTGTTTCATTTGTTTATTTGTTGTAGTGTGGGTAGGATGGTGTATGTGTTTTGTGGTGTATGGTGTGTTTATGTTCACGATTGTGTTTCGCGGTTTCGGGATTTCAAGCGTTCGACTTTATGGTCTTGAGATAATGAAATTCGAGATTTCAGTATTTTGAGATTATAAAGTGGAACCATATATATATATATATATATATATATATATATATATATATATATATATATATATATATATATATATATATACACACACACACACACACACACACACACACACACAAACGCACACACACACTTTTTTTTCTTTTTTTTTTAATTTACATTTCTTAACCGGACCAGGTAGTGTCTGAGTGTCTGACTGGGCAAATTGCCCATTTTCAGCGGAGATCCCGGCAGAAAAGCTCCAGTACAGTTCTTCTTTCAGCTTTTCCCGGTTACGGGTCGCCACAGCGGAACTCCTGTCTGCTAATTATTGGCAGTAGATTTTTATGGTGCCAAGTTGCCAGCTCGATGCCCAACCTTCAATGAAGGCAGGCCCATTCATGCATGTCTTTCAAATGCCACTCGACCGCGGGGAGGACATGCAGACTCCACACAGAAGGCACTCCAGCCAAGAATCGAACGGGAGAACCTCTTACTGTGAGGTGACAACGCTACTGCTGCACCACCGCTTTATGAACACAACAGTAAAACTAAATATATGATTAACAAGTTGCTTAAGAAACAAATAGTCAGTATAACATAACACAGAGATATAGATAACTGGAATATTCAAGAAAAGACAGGATATAAGCACAATTTGCTTAAAAGTACTGAAAAGAGGAACATGAGAAGACAGCTGTGAAGTAAAAGGAGAAAGAGATCAGCCAGGAGAAATACAGGAGCAGAGCCATTTGGAATTGAGATATTCTTTTAGGCTTTTATTGAATGACATAATACTAGTATTGTTTTGAATTTGCTGAGGAAGAGCATTCCAGGTCTTGGCTATTTTATTCCAATAGAGGGAGTCACCATGATAGTTGTAAGACTGAGTAACTTTTAACATTAGTCTGTCAGCAAATCTAAGGGACCTGCAGTTAAAGTTAGGTCAGATCAGTTACCGGGGTTGAGTATGACTTTGTGGGCAAAGGTAAGTTGGTTTAGTGTTAACAGGTTGGGAAGTTCCAGCCAAATGAGTTGGTGAAGAGTGAAGCAATGATGAGCTTTATGAGAATGATTGGCAGCAAACGTAGCTATTTTGTTATAGCAGGAGTCTAGATTATTAAGGTCTATGTTATGAGGGCTGGTGAAAGTATGTGAGCAGTAGACGAGGGTCGATAGTAAGTGAGATCTCACTGTGGCTAGTCTGGCTTGGTGTGTAAGTTAACATTTTGCCTTGTAGAGAGCGCCAAGTTTGGTATGGACTTTTATTTATTGTTAGGGAGATATGTATATCAAATTTTAGTCTATTATCTATTGTAACACTTATGAGCTTGGTATGAGTTGTAGGTTCAATTTTTGTTCCATTAGAAGAGTGACTAGAGAGAGGTAGTGAGCTGAGATTGGATGCTTTATTTGTGAAAATCATTAATTTAGTCTTGTTTGAGTTTAGGATGAGTTGATGACTAGAGAGGTAATTTTCAATGTCCTAGAAAGATTTTTGCATTTTCTATTGAAGTTCTTGTGGGGAAAAGGCTGAACAGATAAGAGAGGAATTGTCTGCATATTGGATGATAGTAGCAAGTTGGGTGGTGGAATTTAGCTTGTTGGTAAATATGACAAAGAAGAGGAGACCAAGTATGGATCCTTGGGGTACACCAATGGATACTGGTAGTAGTGGGGAGAGTTTGTTCTGCTATTTTGTGGACTGTTGACAGTTTAATAGATAGCTGTGAAACCATGCTAGGGATGAATTGAGGTTGTATGTTGCAAGTTTGTTGAGTAGCAATTGGTGGGATACAGTGTCAAAGGCTTTAGAAGTATGCATAAAAACGGCTGAGACTAGTTGACCTTAACTTCTGAGGTGACAAACGATATCAGTAAAGGTTATTAGTGTTGTATTTGTACAATGTTTAGGTTTGAATCCATGCTGAGTGTTGGATAGTACACTGTTAGTGGTGAGATGCTGTAGGAGTTGTTGGTGTATACATTTTTCTAGGATTTTGGCTATGGGAGACAGAATGGCAATGGGTCAGTATTTTGAAATATCTTTGGAGGTACCACCCTTATGAAAGGGAATGTTGTGAGAAATGTTGCAGAGGTAAGGCACATACTGTTTGGAGATAGAGCAATTGATTAGGATGGATATAGGGTAGGCAACGGATGGAGCAGCTACCTTTAAGAATTTGTTGGGAAGTTGGCCGGCAGCCAGACAGCAGGGTTTTAGTTTACTTAGGAGTTTTTTAGTGTAAGTAGTTTGAATCCGTTTAAAAGAGAAAGAGGTTATATTCTCAGTGGTTGGTAGGGGACTGTGAGAGGTAGGAATTGTTTTTCTCTAGGAGGGTGATGATAGAGTTGATAAAGTGAGAGTTGAACTGTGAGGCTAAGGTCTAAGAGGAGGTAGATGTGGCAGGAGCAGGGATGGAGGTTTTTCTGGGGTTAAAGCGGTAGTTAATATTTTGCCAGAACTTTTCAGAGTTGTGCAGGTGCTTTTGTTGACAGGTTTGAAAGTACATCTGTTATCATTGTTGAATTTTTTTCTTAGCTTGGTTTCTTAATTGCTGATATATGGTTAAATAAATGTTGTCATTGGTGGTATAATATAGAGACCAGGCTCTATCCCTTTGTTTAATTAGACGTTTAGTGTCATTAGATAGCCATGGTAATTGTTTGGATTTGGAGTGTATTTTCCTGGTTGGGGGGGGGGGGGGGGTCAGATTTTTTGAGATGTCAAGGAATTTGTTGGTGAAGTATTCCACTACAAGGTCTAGTTATAATTGTTTTAATTGGTACCAATCACAACACTAAAGTAGTAGATTAAATGTATCAGGGAAAAGTTTTTCATGCTACGGGTGTATTTGAAGGGTAAGTAAGTTTGGGTTTGAATTCTTTTTCTTACTAGAAATGTAGGAGTATGGTCACTTGGTGTGACTGGTACGCAGCCAGCTTGGCACCCCAGGTTTGGCTTATTGGTTAATATCCAGTCAAGTAATGACTGTTCTTTGGAATGTTTATCAGTGTGAGTGTGACAGCTAATAGTTTGGGTGAAATGATATAGGTTGATAAAGTTGGTAGGGCAGTTAGAGGAGCAGGAGAACCAGCTGAGATTAAGTCACCTAAAATGATAGTTTCTAGGCTGAAAGAGGAAGCAGACCAAGAGAGGAGGGATTCTATGCTGAGGAGGTTGTTATCCGAGGGCTGGTAGGTGGCTATGATATTAATAGCTTTGTGGGGATTAATTTGCGGGTGTGTGGTTAGAATTTCAGCACTGGAGATGTCTGGGGAAGTACAATGTAGTTTTTCAACTTTGAGGGAGTCTTTATATACAATTGCTACACCGCCACCTCATTTGATTAGCCTATCTTGTCTAATAATATTGTATCCATTTGGTGCAATTTCTGAGTCTTTGATATGGGGTTTTAACCACATTTCTATTATGACAGCTATGTCTGGAGAGTAGGTGGTCAAGGTAACATAGATTTCAGTAATCATATTTACATAGCCTCTGAGATTGAAATTGATTATTAGTAGATCTGAGTTAGAGGTTATAGGTAGCAAGGTATTTGGAGTTGTTTCAGTAAGACTTTGGCTTTTGGGTAGTAGAAATGTAGTTTGGGAGGTATTGTTGATTGTGAGGGCAATAGTAGCTGGCCCAATGTTAAGGTGGATATCTGCCTGTAGTTTAATAAGTGTTAAGGAGTGCAATACTAGGTTTTTGAATTTGTCAATTAGTCGGTTATACCTGCATGTGGAGAGCTGAGAGTTGGTGGAGTGCATTTTGAAAGGAAAGAGAAGAGGGTTGTAGTTGTAGTATAGGTGAGGGCTGATCTGACTATAATGTGCAAATAGAGGTTGAGGATTGGGGTGAGTGAGTGTTGTGGAATGATAATGTTTAATATTATAATTATGGAAGTCAGTGGCATAGCAAGCTAGGTAGAGAAAGCAGAAAAGAGTTGTGTAGTAATGCAATGATTGGTAGAGCACCATAGTGAAGGATATAAAAGAGAAAGAAAAAACCTAGGAGAATTAGAGTAGAATAGTTAGGCAGTGGAGCTATGATGTAGTGATGGTTATAGAGCTGCATTTAAAGTGTTGATTGGGGAGAGTGAAATGTAAGCGTTATTGGTGGGAGGGGTATGGGGAGAGTGATGATTGGAGAATTTCATAAGGGGTATGGTTTGCTTAGGTATAAAAGTTGTGAAAAGGGGGGTGTGGGAATGGGGGTAGGGTAGAGGATGAGCCCAATGTTAGCCCAAAAAACTAATCAGGAAAAAGCCAAACATATGTAAATAATAAACCTACAAAGATAAATAAAAAAATATTCCTAGCAGTTGAGAGATAAGTCTAAAGTGTTTGCTGTAATATATACCACTAATAGTACAGATGAACACCAGAATAGATATAAAACAAAAGGGTCTGCTGTAGTTAAATAACGAATGTTTTAAACACGGATAACTGCACAGGAATAAGGCAACTGCTGAAAGTAACAACAAATAAGCAGTAGTTATAGGACAGTGAAATCAGGAAATAGCAATGAAATGTAGTAAAAAATGTAACTGTTAACAAAAAAAACACTGCAGAATGCGAAGAATAACTATATAAATATATATATATATATATATATATATATATATATATATATATATATATATATATATATATATATATATATATATGCATGCACACACACACACACACACACACACACACACACACACACACACACACACACACACACCCACACACACACACACACACACACACACACACACACACACACATATATATATATATATATATATATATATATATATATATATATATATATATATATATATACATACACACATATACATATACATATTTACTTATTTTTTCATGGCAGCTGCATGTGTCAGCAAAGTATTGTAGGAGTGGGCTTCCACACTCATGTCCTGAGAGGAGGAATTCATGCTTTCTTAACTGTAAAAGGAGAGATAGACATGCAGGAAGAGATGGAGCCAGGAACTGTTGTTGTTGGCGCTGAGAAGAGAGAATGTAGTGGAGATTTATAAGAGGTGAGTTAAGAAACAGGCTGAGGCATTTTCCTTTCCAAAGTCAAGGATAGTTCAGGTTGATTTTATAACACATGGCATCTCTCATGAGGCATTTAAAGACCCATGGTTTCTTCACCCCAAGGCTGGCTGTCTCTTTCTTGCTTACTCCATCATGGCCCAGATTACTTTAGTTGTGATTTTTTCCCATGTCTGATGCATTTTATAGGCAAAACCAAAAATACTATCAGAATGCCAGATTCATGATCTACACCCCATAGACTCCAAAACAAATGTTTAATAAATGAGCTAACACAGAACAAGTTATTGCATAGTAAATAAATCCAATCTGGTAACTTAAAAAAATAAATAAAAAAATAAAAAAGTCACATCTCTCCCCAAACTTGACAACTACTACTACCACCACTGCAGCCTTCTTCTTTAATTCCATACAACTATGTTTTGCATTCTGTCATATCACTCATAGGTTCATAGGTTCATAGGTGTTTACAAGGCTAATGGCCACAAGGGCCTTTTTAAGCCTAGCCATGCATCCCAAATCTCTGATGATTTCTGATACCCTTGATAAGTGTAATCATGGGCCTGGAAGATGAACCATTTACAGGTTACTTGTCTGTGTCAGAAACATAGGTGCCAAACCAGGGAAGAATTTCGGGTTTTCCATCCAATTGTCCAAGTTGCACTTGAATTGGATTATGGAGGAACTCTGCTTCACATGGATGGGGAGTCTATTCCATAGATGGGGTAGTCTCTGGGATACATACCTATCTCTCCAACATGTCCTATTTATATCACCAGCAGGGTTTAAGTCTTTATAATGGGTAATTCTGGTAGTGCTTGTTTTGTGGGCATGCAAGAGGTCCATCAGAGTGGGGTCTGACAATGCCCTGTATGCCAGGCATAGATCTCCCCTCAAAAGCCTGTAGGGGACAGAAAACAGGGATAGGGCCTTGAGGCAGTCTGCATAAGACATATTACTTATGCCCTGTATTCTTTTAGTGAAGAGCCTCTGTGGACATTCCAGTTGTTGGATATGCCTAGTTAGGTACATACCAAAGGGGGCATTGTACTCAATGATAGGTCTGATGAATGTCAAATACAGTGGAATGATGACTTCGTTGGACTTAGATGCCATACCTTTGTTTATAAGTTGTGCAACATAGAACAATTTCCTCACCACTGTTGACATACTTATTTTGTTGGGATCATTACAAGCACATGAGTTCCAAGCACTTCAAAAAACAGGACTTCAGCATCTTGTAGTTCAGTTAGGTTGCTGCCCATGCTCAGACTTGTACAAAAGTTCAGGCAAGCAGCCAGAGGGTGGGAGTGGGAGGGGGATTTGCAGGATAGGAAGTGGGAAGGGAGTTTTAGGGTTAGGGAGTGGGAAGGGAGGTTTAGGGAGTGGGAAGGGAGATTTAGGGTTGGGGAATGATCATTGAATTTGGGTTTAGGGAAGAGGGTTGGACTTTTAAGTTTAGGGAGTTTTTGGAGACTTTAGAGATAGAGAAATGGGGTGGGATTTTAGGGTAAGGGAATGAGAACTCAGATTGGGAACTGGGTGGGAGGTTAAGGGTTACAGTTTACGTTCTGGAGGAGCTATGCAGTTTTATAGGGACAGGTGTTGGGAGGGCTACATAGAAACAGGAGACTGGGAAAGTGAGTGTGAGCATTTGCTTTTTTAAGCAAGTAACATTAGTAAGTATGTTGTGAGCTATTAGCAGGCAAGCAAGTGTGGTAGACCCCCTTTTGTTTTATCCTTACACACACACACACACACACATATATATATATATATATATATATATATATATATATATATATATATATATATATATATACATTTCACCACTTCTCTCAAAAACAGCCAAAATATCAAACATCTGAACACTCATCCTTTTTGAAGCAAACATTTATCATGAGTTTAAACAAAAAGCTTGTTTCATCCTTGCTTGTCAACACCTTGAACAATCTCAGTGTCCTCTTCATCTGTTACATTTCTTAAAAAGTTTCTAAAGACAGTATAGAATAAGAGGCTAAGGGGACATATCAAGCCCATCCTCTCCTGCACAGAAGAGTATCCAGTAATGTATAGGTTGCTAGTCAAAAACATACTACCTTGAATAATATTCTTCTGATGTCATTCAGTTTCATATTAAACCATAAGTAATGACCCTCTCTATCAAAGTTCTCATTTTGCTCCTTCAAAATAATATATTCATTTATAGTCATTTCCTTCCTCTCTGTAAGAAATCCCCTGCCTACCTTAATACAACTATTTTAGACCCTTTGCTCCATGTATGCATGTCTGCTGTGTTTATACTTGAGTCTGAGTCTGCTTATTATCTAATGGTCTTATCAATACAGTATAATTTACAATGAACACTTTCATGTTTTATATAACATACTTAAAAATGTTTACAAAGATAGACATACTGTCAGCAAACCAAGTTTTCCAAGCGCTGCTCATAATTTCTTATAAAACTTCTTTGAATTTGATGCTCCACAATCAGTTTGCTCTACTCTAACAAAAAATATAACAAAAATCCAGATATTTGCTTGCTAAACACCCTTTTATAATTAATTGTCCAAACATTAACTTGCAGACTGCTCCACTGAAAATAGTTGTGTTTAGCATTTTGTAGACTTCATTAAAAAAACACACTGAAGCATATTGTAAAACTACTCACTAGAGGCTCTGATATCTTTGACCTGGTTATTACCAAACCAGTCCCTGCCTGCATCTCATTCCATATCTCCTCATCCCTGGTTACATCCGACCTCAGATCAGTTACCTCTTCCATCAGGTCTTGTGGTACCACTCTACCACCAAATGAGACCATCTTTAGAGGGTTCTCCAAGGTAAACCTACTTCAACTTGTAAAACACCTATTCAAAATTCCAGCAATCCCTTGCAAATGACCTAGCTGAGAGGACTGCCACATTCACCTTTGCTTGTTTTCAGCACATGGACAGTTGCATAGAAAAGTTAGTACCCATCCACCCTACATATAATGGTAAATTCAGGAAATTCACCCCGGGGATCATGTCAGTTACCCTGCTAGACAGGGGTCCAGGGAAGTAAATAGTGTGGGAAGAAATAGCTAGGGAATTGTTATGGCTAGGTTTGTATAGGCCCTAGGGCCAATAGCCTAGTACCAACCTATGAACCTATGAACCTATAAACCTTTCTGTTTTAACTCTCTTATTAATAAACTGTAAAATAAAAGAAGGCAAATAAAGAAAAGTTGCAAGAATTTCCCATTTTCCTACCTCAAGACTATACTAAATCATGCCAGCAATGGACTTAAGAACACTGTTAGAAAATGGAAAGCAAAATCTGAACTTAAGGTTGCTACAAATTCCAAAGGAAACTACAAATATTTCTTCAGTTATGTTAGAAAATTATAGAATAACAACAAACAATGCACTGAGCTCATCCAAAATAATATCACCCATTCTGACCCCAAGGATCTAGCTAATATATTAGCTGACACATTTACTGAGAACTTTACTTCTCCTACCCATACTGCTATCCTAACTGTCCCTGAGAATGTAATTGCCTCTGAGATCACCTTGAGACAAATCTTAAAATCCCTGTCATGTGTTAAAAATAATACTTCCATGGGACCAGCCAACATAGCAGGCTGAATTCTTATCAGTACCAAGTATGCACTGTCTAAGCCTCTACTTAAACTGTTTGATCTCAGGCTATATACAGGGTCTGTTCTTGATGTCTGGAGAGCAGCCACTGCAACTCCCATATAGAAGAGTAGCCCTTCTATAAACTGGGGTAATTAGAGGCTCATCAGCCTTAACAGACTTATATGCAAAGTCATGGAATGTACCATAACAGGACTCATTTATGCAGACATTGGTAACAAGTGATCCAGATAATAATCTGTTTTGGTTTATGAAGAGCACTTCCTGTTTCCTGAACTCTGTACAGGAACGATAGACAGAGTTCATTCTGTGCACACTGTTTGTTGAATCTGACCAAGACTTTAGACACTATTCCCCCATGCTGACTTTATTGAACAATTGTGCAAGTTTAACATAAACCCATTCATTGTCCAGTGGATTGCAAATTGGCTATCCAACAGACCTCAAAATGTAAAAGTGAGTGGTTACCACTTTGAATGTAAAGTTGTAATTGGTTGGGTGCCACATTGATCAGTTTTAGGCCCTCTCCTGTTTTGCATTTATTACGCAAACATCATAGTAATGTCCAAGAAGAATAGTTGACCAAGTTGGCTAATAACTGCAAACTGGGTGCTGTTATCCACTTATCCGTAGATTCAAAATAGCACCATCAAGGGCTGAAAAATGCACATGCATGGTGTATTAAAAATGGTCTCAAACTAAATAAAAAAAACTGCAGCATAGTAGTGTTTGGCAGAAAAGTTGTTTCTACTTCAAATCTTGTAAGTGGTACTGCTCTTAATTCAAATACACAAAGCACAAAGCACACCAAAATTTTCCAAAAAACAGATCAGGAACCATGCGAATAGCTGCATGTTCTTTATTACTCACTTCTGGTACCTGGCTGAAAAGCCTTCAAGGAATGGTACTCCTGTTAAGACAGATATGGTCATAAAAGACCTAGGTACTTATGTAGATAACTCTCTCTCTCATCCAGTCACTATGTTTCCACCATAGTCAGGAAATCCTGCTATTTGGCCAAGTTAATTCCAAGGAAATATCTTCCTGGTCCAAAAATGCCATCCTACCACTGTACTCTTAAGTTATCAGACACGTCATTGAATACATTACCAGAATGGTATGTACAAATCAGAGTATAACACTCAACCGGAGCCCCCAAATATTTCTAACCAAGAAAATTAAAGGACTTAAATCCTTCAACTAATTTGATAGGTTAGTATGACTCATATATTTGGCAGCCTACAAATGTATCCTACAAATTGTAGAGGTGACCTGTGTCATGTTTTTCAAGCCACAAAAGTTCTAGTCCTAGTTGTCCTCTTATTTCTTCAAAAAAACATTGGCTGTACTAACATTCTCACCAAGGAAGTAAATCTACACCAAGAAATAAACAAGAATCACAGGAGGGATGGGTTCTTTACTTAATGTACTCATAGCCTGTGGAATATGTTACCACTACAGGTCAAACAAAGTACTTCTTTCACCACCTTTAATTCTAATTTTGATGAATAGATAGTTAGACACAAATTTATACCAATGTTCTCATATATGGGAGTTGATCATGATAACGTAGTTGAAAATGTTAACAAGAAAATTTAAGTTTGTTTGCTTAAAGTTGCATATGGGTAGATATCGTATGGTCATCATGATCACTTGCCTACTACGTTCTTATGCTCCTTTGTTCAAAACAGCGTAAGAAACTTCTCTGTGTGGAAGATTTTCAGTCCATATATCTCTAGTCAATCACTGTACATTAATCAGATCAGACAAAAGTAGTAGGAGTAGCGAACTCAAACTCGTCTTAAGTAAAAAAGAAATAATAAAAAATATATAGTTGTGCAGAATTACTAAGTATTCGAAAGTAATCCAAGTAAGGCAGGCAGTCTATTTCCAGTCAAAAATCCTTTATTAAGTACAGAGACAAGCGATCCAAGTAAAACAAAAATAGAGCAATAGTTTCCTCATGAGATGAGATTTGTGTGTGTGTGTGTATATATATATATATATATATATATATATATATATATATATATATATATATATATATATATATATATATATATATATATATATACATAGGTCTAATTGAAAACGCCAACATTTCTAAACGCAGATGACGAGAACACAGACACCGGAAGATCGACAACGGAGAAGACAGACAGTTGAGAATCCCGATGCTGAGAACACCGACATGCTAAGGTAATTGTGCGATAGGGACAGATGTTAGGGTCAGGGTATGGGTAAGGTAAGTGTGTGATAGTGACGGACGTTAGGGTAGGGTGCGGGTCAGGTAAGTGTGCGATAGTGATGGACTTTAGGTTTAGGGGCAGGTTAAGTGAGTTAGGGTTAGGGTGCGGGTAAGGTAAGTGTGTGATAGTGACAGAGTTAAGGGTTAGGGGTGGATTAAGTGAGTTAGGTTAGTGGGTAAGATAAGTGCGACAGTGACAGAGTTAAGGGTTGGGGCGGATTACGTGAGTTAGGGTTAGGGTGCGGGTAAGGTTAAGTGTGTGATATTGATGGACCTTAGGGTTAGGGTTTAGGTTAAGGTTAGTGCATAGATAGTTGTGTATGTAAGGTTTAGTGTAGGTTTGTAAGGTTTTTGGTGTGCTTGTGTTGTATGTGTGTTTTTCAGGAAAGGTATTTGTTTTGTTGATTGTCGGGATTGTGTTTTGTTGGGCATGTGAAGTTTCATATTTTTGAACTTTCTTTTTTTTTCGGTTTTGTCGTGTCAGTTATTTTGTTGTCAGTGTTTTGGCATGTCAGTGTTATCAGGTAGACCCATATATATATATATATATATATATATATATATATATATATATATATATACTTTTTATCAAGCAAGGCAGTGGTTTATTGTGCTATAAAACAAAGTGTTATTGGTACACATGTTAAATTCACATCCCTTCCACCATCAGTGTGACATTTGAGCTGGTCCTGCAAGAACCCTAAAAACTATCTATAAAAATATATATAATTTATTACACATAATTTTAAATAAAGTGGAAAAAAGAGAACCAGAAAAAGAAAAAATAATAAGAAAAAATGTATGATGATGGAAACAAAATATACACTTAAATTACAACTGATTTAAAGTGGTATTTAAAACCAACTGATAAAATAAAATAAAATTAGTCATGTAAACAATGTGGCAGTTTTCTAAGTTCCAGTGCACTTTTAATTGAACAGTAGTAGTTTAGTCCAGGCTTCCTAAAAGAGTTTAGCTTTAATTGCCACATGAGTTCGTGTTTCTCCAGAATATTCCGGATGTCTCCTTCAAGATCACCCATGTCTATGCGATCCAGGATCTGGAACTTGAAACCTGTGTGTCTTTTATGAAGAGAAAGGTGTTTGGCTAGTGCATGATTTTTACATCCAGAGCAGATTTCTGACAGATGACATGAAATCCTATGCTTGAATTTATTTACAGTCTTGCCCACATAGAATGCATCACATTCATTGCACTGTGCCCTGTAAATTACTTTTGTAGTGTTACACATCACCCCCTGCCCTGGTCTTAATTATTTTCTTTAAATAAGGGCAATAAAAACTATCACCTGCTGTATAAATATACAAAATGCACAACTAGTTTCACATCTTTTAGTGTTTCTCTCAATGTGGTGTAGGTTTTAAATTCAACAAACCTTCTAATATTCCTTCCTGTAAACAAAGTACGCGGCTTCACCTAAGATGTTAATGAGAAAAGGGTTTCCTGTGACAATGTCCCAGTTTTCTTCAATAACATTTTTGATACTGTGATAATCCAAAGTGTATGTCAGGATGCAACTATTTTTGCATTTGTTATTCTCTGTGGAATTTCTTAACATTCTCCTTCTGGGGAGGTTGAGTGAAGGTATTTCAGTCCTTTTCAGTTCTATAATGGGTTCCAGGATCTTTTTTAACATCTGACTTTCATAGCCTGTCACTAGAAAATCAATCTCTAAGTTGTTCAGATTTCTCAAAAATGGTTCCATCTCTGTGGTAATTCTAGCTAATCTATAGCCTTGGGACTTCACTACATTATACTTACCCCCTACCACAGCCACAGTGAGGAATACTACTACAGCCCACTGAGATTCCAGAAAGCAGAGGAGGAATTCCAGAGGTCTCATACTTTATCTATGAACCCCCAGGGAGATGGGAGAACCAAACAGAGGTCAGGGGTGAGGGAAATACAATACCTGGGCAATCCTGACTGAAACCCTCACTACAACCCAGGTCCCAGGCTCAGACAGAGGAACCAGCCACAATAACAGGTACAATAACAACAATAACAGGTGCCACATTAACAGGTGCTCTACTTATCTGGAACAACTCTGTCAAAACACTGACTGAAGATGAAAAAATTGTGTTGTCCAAAGGACTTACTTTTGTACCAAGCTGCAGGAGTGAGGTTGCACAGGTACTGATAGACCTTAACATGTTTGTGAGGAAGCTCAACTTAAGGGTACAGTTTCATGGCAAAAGTAATAACATTGAAAATAAGCCTATTGGTGAAACTATAAAAAGGCCTAGCAGGTATTGCCCACCACTACATCAAACATTAGCTGCTTTCGAAGTGAAATATGAGATGGATATCAAGAAACTCTTTAAAAAACCTCCTAAGAAAAATCTTTATAACTTAACACAGAGAGAAAGAAAAGCATTGATTGAGCTAGGCAATGATAAATCCAGGGGTGTAATGAAGGCAGACAGGGGAGGAGGTATACTTGTGATTGATACCACTAGCTACAACCAAAAGATAGAGAACATGCTGGAGGATAACAGATTTTATGAGTTATTTACCATGGATGACATAAAAAAGAGCATATGATTTATGGAACACTAATCTCACCACATTATGGGAAGAAAAACTTATTACTGAAAATGTTTATAATTATTTATGGAGCCCATGACCACATTTACCTTACATTTTTGGAATACCAAAGCCACACCACACAAGAACAGAGAAGACCCATCTTATAGACCGGTGGTAGCAAGTGGAGGTTCCCTTACTGAAGCCACAGCCATTTACCTTGATTACTTGCTGAAACCTTTAGCAGAAAAGAATAAGTCATACATTACAGATTCAATGGATTTTTTGAGGAAAATGAAAAACATTACAGTGGAAGCTGATAGTATTTTATTAACTATTGATGTGGAATCCTTGTACACAGTGCTCCCTCACAATTACTGTATAACTGCAGCTATGGAGTGTTTTAAGAAACATAATCAAGGTACACAGGCACAACTGCAAAAGTTAAACAAGTGCATTAATCTTGTACTGGACTTCAATTTCTTTACTTTCAATGGCAAACACTACAAACAAAAAACTGGTATAGCAATGGGATCTATACCACAATATCAAAAGTTTACTTACCCAAACACCTAAATGCCGACCCATATTCTGCGAACAGCAAAAACATTGATCATCCTGAAGTGCGAAATTCAAAACGTCGATTTGTCATGGTTGGCTCTTCTGCGGTATAGCTCCTTAAGGTAAGTGTGCGATAGTTACGGACCTTAGGGTTAGGGTGCGGGTTAAGTGCATAGATGGTAATGTATGTTAGAGTTAGTGTAGGGTTAGAAGTAGGGTTTTATTAAGTCTATGTGTGTGGATTATTTAGTTTGTTTGGGTATAGTTTTTTAAGGTAAGTGTGCGATAGTTACGGACCTTAGGGTTAGGGTGCGGGTTAAGTGCATACTTAGTGGTATATGAAAGTTTTAGTGTAGGGTTTAGTATAGGGTTAGAAGTAAGGTTTTGTTTAGTGTATGTATGTGGTTTATTTAGTTTGTGTAGGTAGTATGTAGCGGGTGGTGGGATGGGACAACTATGATATTTCAAGTTTTTAAATTCATGGTTTAGGGCGTTCAGTGTATTTGCGGTTCACGGAATATGGGTCGGCGTTTAAGTGTTCGGGTAAGTAAACATTCGATATTTTGATATAGACCCATAGCAATGGGGGCTGCCATGGCTCCCAGCATAGCTAACATTGCCCTGGGTAAGTGGGAGGAGGACTTTGCTTTAAACAGCACAGACTACATGCAGCATATCACATGATATTTACATTTTATTGACAACATCTTTATTGTGTGAGAAGGTGGCACCTTGCGGCTTGGAGATTTTATCACTTACCTCAATCAAGCAACCCCCTTCCTGAAGTTTACCTCTTCCTATAGCTATACTTCAACCACTTTCTTAGATATGCAGATTTCCAAGGACACCAACAATAACAGAATCACCACTGATCTATTCAGAAAACCAATGAGGGTTAACTTATTACTCCAAAGTAAAAGTCTACATCCTACAAAAAACAAGTATAATGTAGTGAAGTCCCAAGGCTATAGATTAGCTGGAATTACCACAGAGATGGAACCATTTTTGAGAAACCTGAACAACTTAGAGAATGATTTTCTAGTGACAGGCTATGAAAGTCAGATGTTAAAAAACATCCTGGAACCCAATATAGAACTAAAAAGGACTGAAGCACCTTCACTCAACCTCCCCAGTAGGAGAATGTTAAGAAATTCCACAAAGAATAACAATTGCAAAAATAGCTAAATAGCTGCATCATACACTTTGGATTATCACAGTATCAAAAATGTTATTGAAGAAAACTGGGACATTTATTTTATTTATTTATTTTACATTTGTTAACTGGGTTAGTCTGGCTGAAAATTTGGCTCATTTTTAGCAGAGACCCGGGGAGAAAAGCTCCTCAGGACTAGAAAACAATTTATTAAACTTTAATAACATAGTAGTAACAATCAGCTATAGGATCTTACAAGCAGAGACTTGGAGAGAAAAAAAAGCTCCTCAGGCAATTCAATTATACAGAGTATTAACAATTGGCAGACAAGTATTTGAGTTGTTATAAACAAGGTTTTAAACAATTAGCAGAAGAAAATGTGACTAGTTACAATATTATCTAAGCTGCTTAGAACAAAAAAAATGAGTTAATAGGCAGATGCTTATTTAAAGTGGGTAGGATCTAGTTGTATAGGAGTTTGGAAACAAGAAAAGAAAGTAAGAATGGCTAGTAGGAGATGTAGGGGAGGTAGAGTATAGGAGACAGACTAGACAGGTAGGTTGTTTTGAGACTGTAAGAATTAAGAGTTGTTGGAGATAGAGGAAAGGAAGAGGTAGAAGAGGCAGGGGAATAGTGTTAGAGATACATTAAGAGTGAGGTGGTGAAATAGGTGAAAGGATGGTGGTTTAAGGGTGGTTGGCTACAGTGGCAAAACCACTTTGTTTTTAGGTATTTCCTTGTGGCTAATTTGAAACTTTTGCTATGCTGGAGGGATTTTATTTCCAAGGGGAGTTGGTTCCAGGATGTAGCTGGGTTATAGTTATAGAGAAGGCAGCCTATTTTGGTTTTGGGTTTCTAGATGTCTAAAAATTCTTGATTTGAGCTGTATAGCATCCTAGCAGAGGAATATTTGGATATGATAAGGGAGAGGCTGGGGCAGAAGGAGGGTAGATAGAGGATAGAGTGGATGATTTGTAGTTGGTATAGTTGGAGCAGCTGAGGAAATTCTAGCCAGTCTAGTTGCTGTAGTGCTAAGCAGTGGTGTGAATTGTAGGTTTGGTTAGCTGCAGATCTGGTGATCTTATTATAGGTAGTTTCAAGCTTTGAAATAAGTGTAGAATTTGGGTTTGTGAATATGTGGCAGCTGTACAGGAGTATTGGGAGTAATAAAGCCTGGGAGAGAGTTATTCGGGCAGTGTTAGTTAAGTATTTCTTGCTATGAAAAAGATATCCAAGTTTCTGATGAGTTCTTTTTACCGAGTTAGTAATATGGAGATCAAACTTAAGCTGATCATCTATTGTAACACCTAACAATTTAGTACTAGATTCAGCTGAGATGATAGTGTTGTTGCAGGATAATATGGTAAATGTACTTTTGAGTGTGGTGAAGTTTTTAGGTAGGAAGAGTAGGAGCTTAGTTTTTTTTTGATTAAGTATTAGTTTGTTATCACTAAGCCAAGTCTCAATGGTGTGGAAGGATGCCTGGGTAGTTGAGTTGAGGTCAGTTGGGTTGTCAGCAATGGTTATAACAGTTGAGTCATCAGCATATTGCACAAGAGATGACTGGGGACAAGAGGAGTAGAGAAAGTAGGTGAAAATATTAGAGTAGTGGTCCATGTATGGACCCTTGGGTGACTCTCATTTGTACAGTGAGAGGGGAGGATAGTGCAGAGAGCCATTTAACTGATTTCTGGCAGGTAGAGAGATAGCTGGTGAACCAGGAGATAGAAGGGGTGAGAGAAATGTAAGTTAGTGAGTTTATCTAGAAGGAGTGGGTGAGAGACAGTGTCAAAGGCTTTAGAAAGGTCAAGGAATAGGCATGAGACAAGTTTATTGTTATCACGAGCTAGGGAGACTATGTTGATGAATGATATGAGTGCAGTAGTTGTACTATGCTTGTGATGGAAACCATGCTGTGTGGGGTATGAGAAGGATTTCCTGGTGAAGGCAATGCATTACCTGCTTGTGAATGCATTTCTCTACGATTTTTGAGAGTGGAGAGAGTATGGCAATCGGTCTGAAGTTGGATATGTCTGAGGAGTTGCCCCCTTTGTGAATGGGTAGAGTAAAGAAATTCTTCCATACAGTGGGAACATAGGATTCAGAAATGGATTGGTTGATTAATATGGATACAGGACAGGCAAGAGGTTCAGAGGCAATCTGCAGGAAGTAAGAGGGTAGCTTGTCAAAAAGATGGGGAGCAGAGTTTAAGTTTAGAGAGTAATGACTTTACATAGCTAGTTGATACTGCTTTTAGAGAGAAGGAGTTAGGAGGGTTTGGAAGAGGTATAGAGTTTGTGGGGTTGCTAGTGTTGTTTCTGGGAGTAGAATTTATTATGGAGGTTATTGAATTTATAAAATGATTGTTAAATTTGTTGGCTATGTCTTCGGGTGTTGCATTGAGACATGGGTTAGGAGGGGAAGGGTTTCCTGGATGAAGAGTCTGTTTAATAGAGCTCCAGAATTTCTTTGTGTCTGATTTAAGAGTAGATGAAGGATTGGAATGGAAGTTTATTTTGTCATAATGGATGATTTTTTTTAATTTTATTTCTGAGTTCTTTGTATTTCTGAAGTAGAGAAGGGGTCCTAGTTTTAGTCCACATTTTCCAAATCCTATCCCGGTCTTTCATGATGGTTCTGGTAGATTTAGTGAGCCAGGGAGCAGTATTATATTTGATTCTAATTGTGCAAAGAGGAGCAAGGGAGTTAAGAATGTTTAGGAATGTAGTGTTGAAGGAGAGGACAGCTTCATCTAAAGGAAGAGTGGTGAGGTAAGACCAGTTAATTTTGGAGAGTTGGTGAATAAAGGAGTTAGGACAGAAATGAGAAAGTGAGCGGGTGGTAATACATTTGTTAGGTTTGGTAAGGTGGGGAGTATGTCTGGTAACTATTATAGGGCAGTGGTCGCTGAGGGCATTTGGAAGGGTTTGGGAGTTATGATAGTTTTGAGGGTGGTAACCAATATCCAGTCAAGAAGAGGGCTAGGTAAGTGAGATTTATTAAGGCAGGTTGGGGTTGTGATTAGCTGCTCAAACCCATGTAGGTTTATACAGGAAGTAGTGTTGGGAGCTTGTATTGTAAGCCAATCAATATGTACATCTCCCAGTATAATTATTTCATTGTGGATGGTATGTGAGAGGTGAGATAGGATGTTATCAAGTATGTTAATATTATCACCAGGGGGACTATAGATTGCTGCAATAGTTATGGTGTTGAAACTGTTAAGTTTGAAGTTGGTAAGTAGGAATTCAGCTGGTGAGAAGGAGGGTAAGTCTAGTGTGGGACTGATTTGGGATAGACAATTGGAGTAGAGTATGGAGACTCCTCCTCCTTTTCTTTTAGGCCAATCTAATCTAAGGATATTATAGCCAGGAGGTATGATTTCACTGTCCAGATGGTGTGGTTTTAACCATGTTTCATTTAGGGTAACTATGTCAGGAGTATAGTTAGCTATCCAAGCATGGAGTTCTTGAACTTTATTTACAAGGCTACTGATGCTGATAGAGCAGAATTGTACTTGTTTTTGTGGGTTGGAGAGGTTGGCAGGTTTAGATACAGGGGGTTATTCTTTAGGGTAGTGTCTGTAGTGCCTGGGTTTGGAGGAATGCCACCAGATAGTAGTAGAGGTTTGTAATGAAGTTTCAATATGAGTAAGTAAACTTTGTTTTTTTAGTTTTAAAGGTGAGGGAGAGATATTTTTATTTTAGGAATGGGAGTGGTGGGGGGAGGATGGAGGGACAAATTAGTAGATAGGGTTGTGGTGTAGTACTTGAGTTAAGAGTGGTGTTTGAGGGATGGAAATAAGGAGTAGGTAACTGTGAGTGATATGAGGTGAGGTGATAGAGTAAAAGGAGTAGAGAAGGTGAGAGTATAGTTTGAGTTGTAAGAGACATGTCACTTTATGGGATGTAGAACAGAGGATGAGAGGAAAGGGTGGGAGTAAGGTATAGTAGTCTTTGATAGTGGAAAGTAGGTAATGTGGGGAGGAGCAAAAGAGGGAGGTTGTATGAAAACAGGAAGTAGAGGGGTGGAGGATTTGGGAGGAAGATAGTGGGTGTGGTTGTATGGATAGGTATAAAGGTAAGAATATGGGGGTGGGTGGAAATGGGGGTGAGAGAAGAGCAAAACGAATGGAGCAGGCTACACCTTCCAGATAGAACTTAGCTAAAAAAACTATCAGCAAGTCCAGGGACACTTACAAGAGATGCTACACCTGGAGGGCTTTCAGCTGCAATTAGAGCAAATATGGCATCCAGGGTTTTTAAAACCTTTGGTGTGTTGTACCCGAGCAATCACTTGAGGGGTGGGGGAAGGGAGGGAAACCATCAATTGGAATTTAAAGTAGCAGGGGAGAATCCAAGGCACTCTGCTAACCTAGCTAATTATCAAAGGACAGCCAAGGAAGTAAGGTAAACATACAGGCACTCTTGTTCAAGTACTGGAAGGTTTCTCCAAGAAAATCTATGTGTAGGACTATACCACAGGCACAGAGGTAGAAGTTGTATGCAGCTTACTAGTCTGCAATGGCAGATTTTATTCTCTTTTATATTTCTATTACCCTTTGCTCATTGTTTGCTGCACACAATGTAGCTAAAGATCAAAGCAGCTGGAGACTTTGCACCTCTATTTGGTCTTTAGTGACAAACACGTATTGAGGAGGAGGGACTGAAGGCTATGACTATTGAGAGGGGCTAAATACCTTAACATACAACAAATTATCAACAGTGAAATGGATGAAAGGGCTGGGTTGGACTAAGAGGAAGAAAGTTTGCAGCTGTTGCCCTTGGGGTATGCACTCTAGCTGACTGTAACAGATTTTAACAAGGCAGAACAGTAGTCACAAAAGCTGGCACCTACACTACACAAGTGGTAACAACAAGGTTCCTGGAGTTAAACCTGGGGCTGCAGTCTATTTTTGGATGAATGCTGGTTAGAGTTTTCTTTGCTTTTAGCTGGAGTGAGAGGATTCCTTGCTCACACAATTGGTGGTGGTGGGGAGGGGGGCCAAAGCGATCAAGTCCTCAGTGGCTACTACACAAGTGGCAACAACAAGGTTCCTGGAGTTAAACCTGGGGTTGCAGTCTATTTTGGATGATTGCTGGTTAGAGTTTTCTTTGCTTTTAGCTGGAGTGAGAGGATTACTTGCTCACACAAGTGGGGTTGGGGGAACCAAAGCGATCAGGTCCTCAGTGGCTTAGAGATGCTACACCTGGAGGGCTTTCAGCAGCAATTAGAGCAAATATGGCATCCAGGTTTTCTAAACCTTTGGTGTGTTGTACCTGAGCAATCACGTGGGGGGTGGGCGAAGGGAGGGAAACCATCAACTGGAATTTAAAGTAGCAGGGGAGAATCCAAGGCACTCTGCTAACCTAGCTAATTATCAAAGGATAGTCAAGGAAATAAGGTAAACATGCAGGCACCCTTGTTCAAGGGCTGGAATGTTTCTCAAAGAAAAACTATGTGTAGGACTATACCACAGGCACAGAGGTAGAAGTTGTATGCAGCTTACTAGTCTGCAATGGCAGATTTTATTCTCTTTTATATTTCTATTACCCTTTGCTCATTGTTTGCTGCACACAATGTAGCTAAAAATACAAGCAGCTGGAGTCTTTGCACCTCAGTTTGGTGTTTAGTGAAGAACAAGCATTGAGGAGGAGGGACTAAAGGCTATGACTATTGAGAGGAGCTAAATAGTTTAACATACAACAAGTTATCAACAGTGAAACGGATGAAAGGGGTGGGAGTGGGTAAGAGGAAGAAGGTTTGCAGCTGTTGCCCCTGGTGTATGCACTCTTGCTGACTGTAACAGATTTTAACAAGGCAGAACGGTAGTCAAAAAAGCTAGCACCTACACTACACAAGTGGCAAAAACAAGATTCCTGGAGTTAAACCTGGGGCTGCTGTCTATTTTTGGATTATTGCTAGTTAGAGTTCTCTTTGCTTTTAGCTGGAGTGAAAGGATTCCTTGCTCACACAAGTGGAGTGGGGGACCAAAGCGGTCAGGACCTAAGTGACTACTACACAAGTGGCAACAACAAGGTTCCTGGAGTTAAACCTGGGGCTGCAGTCTATTTTTGGGTGTTTACTGGTTAGAGTTTTCTTTGCTTTTAGCTGGAGTGAGAGGATTCCTTGCTCACACAAGTGGGAGGGGAACCAAAGTGATCAAGTCCTCAATGGCTACTACACAAGTGGCAGCAACAAGGTTCATGGAGTTAAACCTGGGGTTACCATCTATTTTGGATGATTGCTGGTTAGGGTTTTCTTTGCTTTTAGGTGGAGTGAAAGGATTCCTTGCTCACACAAGTGGGGGTGGGGGGAACCAAAGCGATCAGGTCCTCAGTGGCTTAGAGATGTAACACCTGGAGAGCTTTCAGCTGCAATTAGAGCAAATATGACATCCAGGGTTTTTAAAACATTTGGTGTCTTGTACCTGAGCAATCTCTTGGGGGATGAGGGAAGGGATGGAAACCAATTGGAATTTAAAGTAGCATGGGTGAATCCAAGGCACTCTGCTAACCAAGCTAATTATCAATGGACAGCCAAGGAAATAAGGTAAACATATAGCCACCCTTGTTCTAGGACTGGAAGGTTTCTCCAAGAAAAACTATATGTAGGAGTACACCACGGGTAGAAGTTGTATGCTGCTTACTAGTCTGCAGTGGCAGATTTTATTCTGTTTTATATTTGTATTCCCCTTTGCTCATTGTTGGCTGCACATAATGTAGCTAAAGATAAAAACAGCTGGAGACTTTGCACCTCTGTTTGGTGTTTAGTGAAGTATTGAAGAGGAGGGACTGAAGGCTGTGACTATTGAGACGGGCTAAATACCTTAACATACAACAAATTATCAACAGTGAAATGAATGAAAGGGGTGGCCGTGGGCTAAGAGGAAGAATGTTTGCAGCTGTTGCTCTTGGGGTATGCACTCTAGCTGACTAATAGATTTTAACAAGGCAGAATAGTAGTCACCCAAGCTGGCACCTACACTACACAAGTGGCAACAACAAGGTTCCTGGAGTTAAAACTGGGGGTGCAGTCTATTTTTGGATGATTGCTGGTTAGAGTTTTCTTTGCTTTTTGCTGGAGTGAGAGGATTCCTTGCTCAAACAAGTAAGGGGGGGGGGGCTGATCAGGTCCTCAGTGGCTACTACACAAGTGGCAACAACAACTGGAGTTAAACCTGGGGCTATCATCTATTTTTGGATGACTGCTGGTTAGAGTTTTCTTTGCTTTTAGCTGGAGTGAGAGGATTATTTGCTCACAGAAGCTGAAGGGGGACAAAGTGATCAGATCCACAGTGGCTTAGAGATCCTACACTTGGAGTGCTTTCAGCTGCAGTTAGAGCAAATATGGCATCTAGGGTTTTTAAAACCTTTAGTGTGTTGTACTTGAGCAATCACTTTGAGGGTGGAGGAAGGGAGGGAAACCATCAATTGGAATACAAAGTAGCAGGGGAGAATCCAAGGCAGTCTGCTAACCGAGCTAATTATCAAAGGACAGCCAAGGAAATAAGGTAAACATACGGGCACCCTTGTTCAAGGACTGGAAGGTTTCTCCAAGAAAAACTATGTGTAGGAGTACACCACAGGTAGAAGTTGTATGCTGCTTACTAGTCTGCAATGGCAGATTTTATTCTCTATTATATTTGTATTCCACTTTGCTCATTGTTTGCTGCACACAATGTAGCTAAAGGTACAAGCGGATGGAGACTTTGCACCTCTGTTTGGTTTTAGTGAAGAACAAGTATTGAGGAGGAGGGACTGAAGGCTATGACTATTGAGCGGGGCTAAATACCTTAACATACAACAAATTATCAACAGTGAAATGGATGAAAGGGGTGGGCGTGGGCTAAGAGGAAGAAGGTTTGCAGCTGTTGCCCTTGGGGTATGCACTCTAGATTGACTGTAACAGATTTTAACAAGGCAGAACAGTAGTCACAAATGCTGGCACCTTTGCTACACAGGCCGCAACAAGGTTCCTGGAGTTAAACCTGGGGCTGCAGTCTTTTTTTGGATGATTGCTGGTTAGAGTTTTCTTTGCATTTAGGCGGAGTGAGGAGATTCCTTGCTCACACAAGTGGGTGGAGACCAATGGGATCAGTTCCTTAGAGGCTACTACACAAGTGGCAACAACAAGGTTCCTGTAGTTAAACCTGGGGCTACAGTCTATTTTTGGATGATTGCTGGTTAGAGCTTTCTTTCTTTTAGCTGGAGTGAGAGGATTCCTTGCTAAAACAAGTGTGGAGGTCCAAAGTGATTAGGTCCTCAGTGGCTACTACACAAGTGGAAACAACAAGGTTCCTGGAGTTAAACCTGGAGCTGCAGTCTATTTTTGGATGATTGCTGGTTAGAATTTTCTTTGCTTTTAGCTGGAGTGAGAGGATTCCTTGCTTACACAAGTGGTGGATGGTTTCCAAAATGATCAGGTCCTCATTGGCTACTACATAAGTGGCAATAACAAGGTTCCTGGAGTTAAACCTGGGGCTGCAGTCTTTTTTTGGATGCTTGCTGGTTAGAGTTTTCTTTGAATTTAGGTGGAGTGAGGGGATTCCTTGCTCACACAAGTGGGTGGAGACCAACGGGATCAGTTCCTTAGTGGCTACTACACAAGTGGCAACAACAAAGTTCCTGGAGTTAAAGCTGGGGCTACAGTCTATTTTTGGATAATTGCTGGTTAGAGCTTTCTTTCTTTTAGCTGGAGTGAGAGGATTCCTTGCTAAAACAAGTGTGGGGGTCCAAAGTGATTAGGTCCTCAGTGGCTACTACACAAGTGGAAACAACAAGGTTCCTGGAGTTAAACCTGGAGCTGCAGTCTATTTTTGGATGATTGCTGGTTAGAATTTTATTTATTTATTTATTTATTTATTTATTTATTTATTTTATTTTACATTTGTTGACCGGGCTAGTCCAGCTGGATACATATCCATTTTCAGCAGAGGCCCGGGGAGAAAAGCTCCACGAGAGTACAAAACAATATTTGTTTTTAATAAAACAAAACTATAAAACAAAACTATAAAATAAATTCAAGGTTAACAAAATGAAAGTAGTATATACAATTAAGCCATTTTATGCAAAAAAGAACATATTGAAGTAAACAGTTGGGTAAAATAAGTAAGATGTACAATACAGGAACACACTTGAAGAGGTGAGTCAACATGAGATATTAGTGTGACAAAGAGACATAATAAGATATAAAAGAGAGTACAAATTAGTTGAAGGAGAAGTTATGAATCTGGATTCCAGTAAGCAGGTAGATTATGCAGACATTGAGATATGGAAATTTAGTGAGAAGACAAGAGAGGTTAGTCTGGGTTAAGACAGGTGCATAGCCAATGTCTTTTAAGGTAGGATTTAAGCCTGATTTTAAATTGTGAGAGTGATGGTAGTGAGGTTAGGTCACTGGGAAGAGAGTTCCAGGATTTACCCACGGTGTTAGAGAATAGGGAGTCCCCTGCCTTGTTGTTGGCTTTTTGTTAGTACTAGCATTTTAGTGGCTGAGCGGAGGGTATTGAGGTTACTGTAGGGGATGATAAGGTTGGTAAGAATTGGTGTGTTACTAGGTTGATACAGGATTTTATAAGCAATTATTAATTGTTTAAGTAGCAGTAGGTTAGGTAACTCTAGCCAACCAAGATTTTGTAATTAATACAGTGGTGGGTCCTAAATGTTGAGCCAGTTGCAAATCTTGCAATATTGTTCTAGGAGACTGCTAGTTTGTTCATGTTGGTTTTGAGAGGTTAGTATATATTGGGGAGGCATAGAGGAGGGTAGAAATTAGGTGTGTCTGGGCAATAGTAGATTTTGCTAGTGGGGTAAGAAAGGATTTGATCCTATATAGTGAGCCTAGTTTTTTGTTAACTGTTTTTATGGTATTGCTTATGTGGGCTTCAAAGTTAAGGTTATTGTCAATTAGTACCCCTAGGAGTTTTGTGTTAGAGTCAGGGGAAATGATGGTTCCGTTATTAGAAGTGACAGTGAAGTTTAGTGGTGTGGCTCTATGGGTGGGAGTGAAAAGTAGAAGTTTGTTTTTTTTCGGATTTAGGATGAGACATTGATGTTGAAGCCAATCCTCAACTGTGTTGAACACTTTTTGGGTAAGAGATTGCAGGTCAGCATGATTTGGGGCTTTGCAAATTAATGTGGAGTCATCGGCATATTGTATTAAGGAGGCCTGAGGAATAACAGTGTACAGGTCATTGATGAAGACAGAGAATAGAAGTGGTCCAAGTATAGAACCTTGGGGGACGCCTAGTGAGATGGGGAGAAGGGGAGATAGGTTGTTCTCCCACATGACTGCTTGTTGCCTATTGCTTAAGTATGATTCAAACCATTGTATAGATAGAGTATCAAGGGACAGATTTTTTAGTGCATTAATGAGAAGTTTATGGTGAACCATGTCGAAAGCTTTGGACAGATCAATAAAGAGGGCTGAGGATAGAGTGTTGTTATTGCGATTTTTATTTATACAGTCGGAGAAGGATAAGAGGGCAGTAGTAGTACTGTGAAATGGTCTGAAGCCATGTTGGCAGTTAGCTAGTAAGTTGTTGTCTATAAGGTGTTTTAACAGTTGCTTATGAATGCATTTCTCCATGATTTTTGCCAAAGGAGAAAGTATGGCAATAGGTCTATAATTGGATAGTTCCCTAGAGTTTCCACCCTTATGAAGGGGGATAATATGTGCAATCTTCCAGGTTCTAGGAATTGCACCTTCTGAGATTGTTCTGTTAATCAGAATGGAAATTGGGTACACTATCGCATCTGCTGCTTTCTGTAGATATTCAGCAGGAAGGAGATCGGCTGCAATGGTAGTAGGTTTGAGTTTTCGTAGGAGGGTACGGATGAGGGATGTAGAGATGGGTTTGAGATGAAATGGGGGAGGTAAGGTAGTATTATGGGATGGTAGTGGAGAGCTATTGGGAGATAGTTGGTTAGCAAGAGACTGAATGGTTTCAGTGAAGAAGGAGTTAAAGGTTCTTGCTACTTCCTTTGGATTGTCCTGGTCTACGCCTACAGGTGGGGGGGTGACAATACGACCTGGATGTAAGAGAGTATTTATACCTGCCCAAAATTTTTGGGGTTTACTTTGCTGGGTATTTTGGAGTTTTATGTAGTATTTTCTTTTATCTAACAGGATTGATTTTTTTGTGTCATTTCTTAACTGTTTGAACTTGATGTGATCTTCTTGGTTTTTGGTAATACGCCATAAGGTCCAGTTTTTATTTCTAAGTAGCATTTTTTGTTTTGTATCTTTTTCTTTTTTAATTTTCTTTGCTTTTAGCTGGAGTGAGAGGATTCCTTGCTTACACAAGTGGTGGATGGTTTCCAAAATGATCAGGTCCTCATTGGCTACTACATAAGTGGCAAAAACAAGGTTCCTGGAGTTAAACCTGGGGCTGCAGTCTATTTTTGATTGATTGCTGGTTAGAGTTTTCTTTGCTTTTAGATGGAGTGAGAGGATTCCTTGCTCACACAAGTGGGGGGAGCAAAGCAATCAGGTCCTCAGTGGCTTACAGGTGCTACACCTGGAGGGCTTTCAGTTACAATTAGAGCAAATATGGTATCCAAGGTTTTTAAATACTTTTGTGTGTTGTACCTGAGCAATCGCTTGGGGGGTGAGGGGTAGGGATGGAAACATCAATTGGAATATAAAGTTGCAGCGGAGAATCCAAGGCAATCTGCTAACCTAGCTAATTATCAATGGACAGCCAAGGAAATTAGATAAACATACAGGCACCCTTGTTCAGGACTGGAACGTTTCTCCAAGAAAAACTGTGTGTTGGAGTACACCACAGGTAGAAGTTGTATGCTTCTTACTAGTCTGCAATGGCAGATTTTATTCTTTTAAATTTGTATTCCCCTTTGCTCATTGTATGCTGCACACAAAGTAGCTAAAGATAAAAGCATCTGGAGACTTTGCATCTCTGTTTGGTGTTTAGTGAAGAACAAGTATTGAGGAAGAGGGACTGAAGGCTATGACTATTGAGAGGGCTAAATACCTTAACATACAACAAATTATCTACAGTGAATTGGATGAAAAAGGTTGGGGGTGGACTAAGAGGAATAAAGGTTGCAGCTGTTGCCCTAGGGGTATGCACTCTAGCTGACTATAATAGATTTTAACAAGGCAAAACAGTAGTCACAAAAGCTGGCACCTACACTAAACAAGTGGCAACAACATGGATCCCTGAGTTAAACCAGGGGCTGCAATCTATTTTTGGATATTGCTGGTTAGAGTTTTCTTTGCTTTTAGCCGGAGTTAGAGAATTTCTTGCTCACACAAGTGGGGGGAGGGACCAAAGTGATCAGTTCCTCAGTTACTACTACACAAGTGGCAACAACAAGGTTCCTGGAGTTAAACTTGGGGCTGCATTCTATTTTTTGATGATTGCTAGATAGAGTTTTCTTTGCTTTTAGCTTGAGTGAAAGGATTCCTTGCTAACACAAGTGGGGTGGGGGACCAAAGGGATCAGGTCCTCAGTGGCTACTACACAAGTGGTGACAACAAGGTTCCTGGAGTTTAATCTGTAGCTGCAGTCTATTTTTGATGAATGCTGGTTAGAGTTTCCTTTGCTTTTAGCTGGCATGAGAGGATTCCTTGCTCACACAAATGGGGTGGGGGGGGGCAAAGCGATAAGGTCCACAGTGGCTTAGAGATGCTACACCTGGAGGACTTGCAGTTGCAATTAGAGCAGATATGGCCTCCAGGGTTTTAAAAACCTTTTGTGTGTTGTACCTGAGCAATCACTTGGGGAGTGGGGGAAGGGTGAGAAACCATCAATTGGAATTTAAAGAAGCAAGGGAGAATCCAAGGCACTCTGCTAACCTAACTAATTATCAAAGGACAACCAAAGAAATAAGGTAAACATGCAGGCACCCTTGTTCAAGGACTGGAAGGTTTTCCAAGAAAATCTATGTGTAGAAGTACACCACAGGTAGAAGTTGTATGCTGCATACTAGTCTGCAATGGCAGATTTTATTGTCTTTTATATTTGTATTCCCCTTTGCTCCACACAATTTAGCTAAAGATAAGAGCAGCTGGAGACTTTGCACCACTTTTTGGTGTTTATTGAAGAACAAGTATTGAGGAGGAGGGACTGAAGGCTGTGACTACTGAGAGGGGCTAAATACTTTAACATACAACAAATTATCAACAGTGAAATGGATGAAAGGGGTGGGGGTGGGCTAAGAGAAAGAAGGTTTGCAGCTGTTGCCCCTGGGGTATGCACTCTAGCTGACTGTAACAGATTTTAACAATGCAGAACAGTAGTCACAAAAGCTGGAACCTGCACTACACAAGTGGCAACAACAAGGTTACTGGAGTTAAACCTGAGGCTGCAGTCAATTTTTGTATTATTGCTGGTTATGGTTTTCTTTGCTTTTAGCTGGAGTGAGAGGATTCTTTGCTCACACAAGTGGGGGTGGGGGGACCAACGTGATCACTTCCTCGGTGGCTACTACACAAGTGGCAATAACAAGGTTCCTGGAGTTAAACCTGGGGTTGCAGTCTATTTTTGGATGATTGCTGGTTAGAGTTTTCTTTGCTTTTAGCTGGAGTGAGAAGATTCTTAGCTCACACAAGTAGGGGGGGTCCAAAACAATCAGGTCCTCAGTGGATTAGAGAAGCTACACGTTGAGGGCTTTCAGCTGCAATTAATGCAAATATGGCATCCAGGGTTTTCAAAACTTTTGGCGTGTTGTACCTGAGCAGTCACTTGGGAGATGGGGGAAGGGAGTGAAACCATCAATTGGAATATAAAGTAGCAGAGGAGAAACCAAGTCACTCTGCTAACCTAGGTAATTACCAAAGGACAGCCAAGGAAATAAGGTAAACATGCAGGCACCCTTGTTCAAGGACTGGAAGGTTTTGCCAAGAAAAACTATGTGTAGAAGTACACCACAGGTAGAAATTGTATGCTGCTTACTAGTCTGCAATGGCAGATGTTATTCTCTTTTATATTTGTAGTCCCCTTTGCTCATTATTTGTTGCACACAATGTAGCTAAAGATAAAAGCATCTGGCGACTTTGCACCTCTGTCTGGTGTTTAGTGAAGAACAAGTATTGAGTAGGAGGGACTGAAGGCTATGACTATTGAGAGAGGCTAAATACCTTAAAATACAACCAATTATCAACTGTGAAATGGATGAAAGGGGTGGAGGTGGGCTAAGAGGAAGAAGGTTTGCAGCTGTTGCCCCTGGGGTATGCACTCTGTCTGACTGTAACAGATTTTTACAAGGCAAACTAGAAGTCACAAAAGCTGCCATCTACACTACACAAGTGTCAACAACAACCTGGGGCTGCAGTCTATTTTTCGATGATTGCTGGTTAGAGTTTTCTTAGCTTTTAGCTGGAGTTAGAGGAATCCTTGCTCACACAAGTGGGGGTGGGGGGGTGGAACCAAAGCTATCAGGTCCTCAGTGGCTTACAGATGCTACATCTGGAGGGCTTTCAGCTGCAATTAGAGCCAATATGGCATCCAGTGTTTTTAAAACCTTTGGTGTGTTGTACCTGAGCAATCACTTGGGGGGGGGTGGAGGAAGGGACAGAAACCATCAATTGGAATTTAAAGCAGCAGGGGAGAATCCAAGGCACTCTGCTAACCTAGCTAGTTTTCAAAAGACAGCCAAGGAAATAAGGTAAACACACAGGCACCCTTGTTCAAGGACTGGATGGATTCTCCAAGAAAAACTATGTGTAGGAGTACACCAGAGGTAGAAGTTGTAAGCTGCTTACTAGTTTGCAATGGCAGATTTTATTATCTTTTATATTTGTATTCCATTTTGCTCATTGTTGGCTGCACACAATGTAGCTAAAGATAAAAGCAGCTGGAGAATTTGCACCTCTGTTTGGTTTTAGTGAAGAACAAGTATTCAGGAAGAGGGACTGAAGGCTATGACTATTGAGCGGTAAATACCTTAACATACAACAAATTATCAACAGTGAAATGGATGAAAGGGGTGGGGGTGGGCAAAGAGGAAGAAGGTTTGCAGCTGTTGCCTCTCTGGTATGCACTCTAGCTGACTGTAACAGATTTTAACAAGGCAGAACAGTAGTCGCAAAAGCTGGCACCTACACTATACAAGTGGCAACAACAAAGTTCCTGGAGTTAAACCTGGGGCTGCAGTCAATTTTTGTATTATTGCTGGTTATGATTTTCTTTGCTTTTAGTTGGAGTGAGAGGATTCCTTGCTCACACAAGTGGGGGAGGGTGACCAAAATGATCAGGTCCTCAGTGGCTACGACACAAGTGGCAGCAATAAGGTTCCTGGAGTTTAACCTGGGGCTACAGTCTATTTTTGGATGATTGCTGGTTAGTTTTCTTTGCTTTTAGCTGGCGTGAGAGGATTCCTTGCTCACACAAGTGGGGTGGGGGGGGCAAAGTGATAAGGTCCTCAGTGGCTTAGAGATGCTACACCTGGAGGGCTTGCAGTTGCAAATAGAGCAGATATGGCCTCCAGGGTTTTAAAAACCTTTTGTGTGTTGTACCTGAGCAATCAGTTCTGGGGTGGGGGAAAGAAGAGAAACCATCAACTGGAATTTAAAGTAGCAAGGGAGAATCCAAGGCACTCTGCTAACCTAGCTAATTATCAAAGGATAGTCAAGGAAATAAGGTAAACATACAGGCACCCTTGTTTAAGGACTGGAAGGTTTCTCCAAGAAAAACTATGTGCAGAAGTACACCACAGGTAGAAGTTGTATGATGCTTACTTGTCTGCAATGGCAGATTTTATTATCTTTTGTATTTGTATTCCCCTTTGCTCATTGTTTGCTGCACACAATGTAGCTAAAGGTAAACGCAGCTGGAGAATTTGCACCTCTGTTTGGTGTTTAGTGAAGAAAAAGTATTGAGGTGGAGGGACTGAAGGCTGTGACTATTGAGAGGGGCTAAATACCTTAACATACAACAAATTATCAACAGTGAAATGGATGAAAGGGGTGGGGGTGGGATAACAGGAAGAAGGTTTGCAGCTGTTGCTCTTGGGTTATGCACTCTAGCTGACTGTAACAGATTTTAACAAGGCAGAACAATAGTCACAAATGCTGGCACCTACACTACACAAGTGGCTACAACAAGGTTCCTGGAGTTATACCTGGGGATACAGTCTATTTTTTGATGATTGCTGGTTAGAATTTTCTTTGCTTTTAGCTGGAGTGAGAGGAGTCCTTGCTCACACAAGTGGGGGACCAAAGCGATCAGGTCCTCAGTGGCTACTACACAAGTGACAACAACAAGGTTCCTGGAGTTAAACCTGGGGCTGCAGTCTATTTTTGGATGATTGCTGGTTAGACTTTCCTTTGCTTTTAGCTGGAGTGAGAGGATTCCTTTCTTACATAAGTGGGGGGAACCAAAGCAAACAGGTCCTCAGTGGCTACTATACAAGTGACAACAAAAATGTTCCTGGAGGTAAACCTGGGGCTGCAGTCGATTTTTGGATGATTGCTGGTTAGACTTTCCTTTGCTTTTAGCTGGAGTGAGAGGATTTGTTGCTCACACAAGTGGGGTGGGGGACCAAAGCAATCAGGTCCTCAGTGGCTACTACACAAGTGAGAACAAAAAGGCTCCTGGAGGTAAACCTGGGGCTGCAGTCTATTTTTGGATGATTGCTGGTTAGACTTTCCTTTGTTTTTAGCTAGAGTGAGAGGATCCCTTGCTTACACAAGTGGGGGTGACCAAAGCAAATAGGTCCTCAGCTGCTACTACACAAGTGGCAACAACAACGTTCCTGGAGTTAAACCTGGGGTGGCAGTCTATTTTTGGATGTTTGCTGGTTAGAGTTTTCTTTGCTTTTAGCTGGAGTGAGAAGATTTCTTGCTCACACAAGTGGGAAGGGGATGGGAGCAAAGCAATCAGGTCCTCAGTTGCTACTACACAAGTGACAACAACAAGGTTCCTTGATTTAAACCTGGGGCTGCAGTCTATTTTTTGATGATTGCTGGTTAGAGTTTTCTTTGCTTTTAGCTGGAGTGAGAGGATTTCTTGCTCAAATAAGTGGGGTGGGGGACCAAAGCAATCAGTTCCTCAGTGGCTACTACACAAGTGACAACAACAAGGTTCCTGGAGGTAAACCTGGCACTGCAGTCTATTTTTGGATGATTGCTGGGTTAGAGTTTCCTTTGCTTTTAGCTGGAGTGAGAGGATTCCTTGCTCACACAAGTGGGGGGTCCAAGGCAAACAGGTCCTCAGTGGCTACTACACAAGTGGCAACAACAATGTTCCTGGAGTTATACCTGGGGCTGCAGTCCATTTTTGGATGATTGCTGGTTACAGTTTTATTTGTTTTTAGCTAGAGTGAGAGGATTCCTTGCTCACACAAGTGGCAGTGGAGAACCAAAGTGATCAGGTCCTCAGTGGCTACTACACAGGTGGCAACAACAAGGTTCCTGGAGTTAAACCTGGGGCTGCAGTCTATTTCTGGATTATTGTTGGTTAGAGGTTTCTTTGCTTTTAGCTGGAGTAATAGCATTCCTTGCTCATACAAGTGGTGGTGGGGGTGGGGGGCAAAGCTATCAGGTCCTCAGTGGCTTAGAGATTTTATTTTATTTATTTATTTTATTTTATTTTACATTTGTTGACCGGGCTAGTCTGGCTGGATAACAAGTCCATTTTCAGCAGAGGCCCGAGGAGAAAAGCTCCACTATCTACTAGTACATTACATAAAAATAACACTGCAAGAGAGATATTTAACAGTAGTAAAAAATTTTCCTGAATAAAAAAGAAATGTACTGTTCTTGAATTCCAACAATTTTGCAGAAAAATATATAATACTTAAAGTTCTAATAGTAGTAGAATCAGAACAGGAGTTGGAGTAGAGAGGAAAGGAGTAGAGTGGTAAAAAAGTAAGAAATAGGATAAATTAGTCAGGTGTACTGCAGGAGCAGAGCCAGTGGTTTTGGAAGTACAGTTTAATTTTCTGTTTTGAAAAGAGGCAAAGATGTAGTCAGAGTTATGTCACTAGGTAGAAGATTCCAAATTCTACCTACTGTATTAGTGAAGAGACAGTCACCAGCAAAGTTGTTTGATTTAATAGATTTGGCCATCAGTTTGTGAGAAGAGCGCAGGGAGTTGAGATTGTTATAAGGGATTATCAGTTGAGAGAGAATTGGGGTGTTGTCAGGTTGGTGTAGTATACTATGGGCAGTAGAGAGTTGAGGGATTTGCAGGTAGTTTTGGAATTCAAGCCAGCCTAAAAGTTTTAAGTTAGGACAATGATGGGTTCTGAAGGGGTTACCAGTTGCGAAACAGGCAATATTGTTGTAGCAAGTTGCTAATTTAGTTAGATTGCTTTTCTTAAGGTTGGTATAAATAGGGGAGGCATATAGTAAAGTAGATAAGAGATGGGATTAGGCTATCTTGATTCTAGTTGCTGGGGTTAGAAAAGGTTTAATTCGATAAAGGGATCCTATTTTTCTGTTAACTAATTTGATGGTGTTGTTAATGTGTTGATCGAAGGAGAGATTATTGTCGATGGTTATTCCTAGCAGTTTTGTTGTCAAATCGGGAGAGATGATAGTGTTAGTGTTTGAGGAGATGGAGAAGTTTAATGGGGGGATCCGAGTGGTGGGGGTAAAAAGGAGAAGTTTAGTCTTTTTGGCATTAAGTAGGAGGAACCGTTCAAAGAACCATGTTTCAACCGTATTAAATATATTTTGGGTAAGTGAGATCAGTTCTGTAGTGGATGGAGCAGAACAAATAAGGGTCGAATCATCTGCATATTGAATGCAGGTTGCTTGTGGGATAGCAGAATGAAGATAATTAATGAAGAGGGAGAAGAGAAGAGGACCAAGAATGGAGCCCTGAGGAACTTTGATGGAAATTGGCAAAAGAGAAGAGATATGGTTTTCCCATATGACTGCTTGTTGTCTGTTGCTAAGATATGATCTAAACCATTTAATAGCTGGGTTATCAAATGAAAGAGATTGAAGAATGTTAGTTAAGAGAGAGTGGTTGACCATATCGAATGCTTTTGAGAGATCAATGAAAAGAGCAGAAGAGAGAAGATTATTGTTGCGATTTTTGTTGATAGTATCTATAAAGGAAAGAAGGGCAGTGGTGGTGCTGTGATGAGGTCTAAAGCCATGCTGACAGTGTGCTATAATGTTGTGTAGAGAGAGATATTGTACTAGTTGCTGGTGAATACATTTCTCCATAATTTTAGCTAAGGGTGAAAGGAGAGCAATTGGTCTAAAGTTGGAGTAGTCAATAGAGTTGCCACCTTTATGTAGTGGAATAATATGGGAGACTTTCCAGATGTCTGGGATGGATCCCTCTTGGATAGTTCTGTTTATGAGTATGGATATAGGGTATGCAATTTCTTTGGCTGCTTTTTGGAGGAAAAGCGAAGGGAGCTTATCAGCTGAAGGTGTACATGGTTTCAGTTTGTGAATGAGTCTGTAGATGTAGGAAGTAGATATAGGTTTTAGAGAGAAGTTGTAAGAAGAGTTAGCTGGGTTGTTTGGGGGGTAGTAGTTGTTGGTGTTCATTTGTCTAGCTAGGGATTGAATAGTTTCGGAAAAAAAGAGTTAAAAGTATTTGCAGTTAGGAGAGGGGTGTCTGGGTTGGCATTTAGTGGGGAGGGAGTTTTGGCTGTACCTGGGGAGAGGAGTCTATTTACCGATAACCAAAATTGTCTGGAATTATTAAGATGATTTGCTGAAGTTCACAGTAGAATTTTTTTTTGTCAGAGATTATTGATTTTTTAGCCTGATTTCTAAGCTGGCGGTAGTGAAGAAAATCTGGGCTATTTCTATGGCTTCTCCATTTGGTCCAAACTTTATTTCTAGCGAGGATGAGTTTCTTAGTGTCTTTGGTAAGCCATGGGGCTGTTTTTGACTTCATTCTAATGGAACGCTCTGGAGCATGTCTATCAAGAATGGATAAGAAAGTAGTATTAAAGAATAAAACTGCATCCTCAAGAGGAAGTGTTTTTAAGGAATTCCAGTTACAAGTGCTGAGTTCAGCTAGAAAAAGGTCTATGCTAAAATGCTTGGTAGAGCGAATTTGTCTAATATTTGGGGTGTTTACACAATCTGACTTTTCTCTAGAAATATAAGTTAGGGAGTGATCACTGACATTGTCTGGCATGGTACCTACTTTATATATTTTGTTGACATTGTTTGTGAGTATCTAGTCTAATATGCTTTCTCTTTTGCTGTGCTTATTGAATCTAGTAGTTGAGGTGATTGTTTGGGAGAAACCATGAAGGTTAATATGAGAGGAGGGATTTTCAGCATTAATAGTGTTCCAGTCTATGTTAAAGTCACCTAGGATTATAGTTTCCTGTGGGCAGGTGGTAGAAACCCAACTAAGAAAGTCTTCTAATATTGGAATATTTTTGCCTGGTGGTAGATACATGCATATGATATAAAGGGCTTTTTTAGCATTTAGTTGGAGTTTAGTTGTGATGGCTTCTATTTTGCTATCCTGGTTTGGACAAGTTGGTAGAGTAGTGATGTTAAGTTGATTTTTAAAAAGGATTGCTACCCCGCCACCTTTACGTTTTGTTTGGTCTTGTCTAAGTATATTATAGCCTTGGGGTATTATTTCAGAGTCTTTAGTGCCTGATTTTAGCCAGGTTTCTGAGAGGCATAGAATGTCAAAAGAATAGGTGTCTAGGAGGGCATGAAGGTGGGGTATTTTATTGTTTATACTTTGAATGTTAAGGTGCCCTATGAGGAATTTATTATTGAGATTAGAAGAGTATAATTGAGGGGAGGGGTCAGCTGGGCCTGGGTTGGGGTGTATGTCACCATCTAGTAAGGTAGGATTACCTAGCTTGGTTATGATGTTACTCTTTAAAAAGGTTAGAAGTTTAGTTTTTTTATCTGAGGGTAGGATATAGGTGAGGTGAGACAGTCTGTAAAATTTAGGAAGAAGATAGTTAGGGGTGGATTTAGCATTGGAGTAGGATGTGAAGGTGTATATGGTTGAGGTCTGTTTTTGTGGGAAGTTAGGCAGGATGATAAGTGAGTTTTCAAAGAAGGTAAGTTGGTAAGTAGAGAATAGGGAGGTTAAGAGTAGGACTGATAGAGTAAGCAGTGTTGGAGAGCAGGGAGTCATTATTTACAGAAATAAAGAAAAGGAGAATAAGAGAGAAAGATATAGGTGGTAAGGTATGTAGGTGGAAGTATGCCTGTTAGGAAGGTGTGGGAGAACTACAGTATACTGTAGATTGGGGGAGAACTACAGTATACTATAGTGTATAGAGAGGGGTAAGGCTGGTGAGGAGAGTGGAATGATAAAAGAGATATACAGAAAAAGAGGAGAAAGGGTAAAATAGTAGGAAAGGTAGTAGAGAAGACAAAGAGGAAGAGGAAGAGGAGATGCTACACCTGGATGGCTTTCAGCTTCAATTAGAGCAAATATGACATTGTCACAGGAAACTCTTTTCTGATTAACATCTTAGGTGAAGCCCCATCCTTTGTTTATAGGAAGGCCGGGAACATTACAAGTTTTGTTGAATTTAAAACTTGACCCCATGAGAGAAGCCCAAAGAAATGTTAAACTAGTTGTACATTTTGTATATTTATACAGCAAGGTGATAGTTTTTATTGCCCTTATTTATAGAAAATAATTTAGACCAGGGCAGAGGTGACTGTACCCCGACAAAAGTAATTTACAGGGCACAGTGCAATGAATGTGATGCATTCTATGTGGGCAAGAGTGTAAATAAACTAAAGCGTAGGATTTCATGTCATCTGTCAGAAATCCGCTCTGGATGTAAAAATAATGCACTAGCCAAACACCTTTCTCTTCATAAAAGACACACAGGCTTTAGGTTCCAGATCCTGGATCGCATGGACATGGGTGATCTTGAAGGAGACATTCCAAATATTCTGGAGAAACATGAACTCCTGTGGCAATTAAAGCTGAACTCTTTTAGGAAGCCTGGACTAAACTACTACTGTTCAATTAAAAGTGCAGTGGAACTTAGAAAATTGCCACATTGTTTACATGACTAGATTTATTTTATTTTATTTTATTATTTTTTATTTTATTTTACCAGTTGGTTTTAAATACCATTTTAAATCAGTTGTAATTTAAGTGTATATTTTGTTTCCTTCATCATACATTTTTTTTATTATTTTTTATTTTTCTGGTTCTCTTTTTTCCACTTTTATTTAAAATGATATGTAATAACAATACTAACTAATTATACAATTCTATATAGGTTCATAGGTTCATAGGTAGGTACTAGGCTATTGGCCCTAGGGCCCATACAAGCCTAGCCAAAAAATGTACCCTGGCTTTCGCCACCCAAGAAAATTATTTTCCTGTGCCCCTGTCGAGCAGAGCCACAGAAGTGATCCCCGGGGTGAATTTCCCATTTCTCATCCAATCATCAAGATTTTTCTTGAAGAGTGCTAATGAGGAGCTCTGTTTGACATAGATAGGTAGTCTGTTCCAGATTATGGGAAGTCTCTGGGACAGGAATCTATCCCTCCAGCATGTTCTGTTTATTGTGGTGACGAGGTTTAGATCCCTAGAGCGTGTAGCTCAGAGGGATTGGGATTTCTTTAAGTGGAGCATGTCCAACAGCTCTGGGTTTGACATAGCTTTGTATGTTAGGCAGAGATCACCCCTGAGTAGGCGATATGCGATGGAGTAAAGCTGTAGTTTTTTAAGACGGTCTGCGTAGGGCATCTGTTTGAGGCCAGTAATCCTTTTTGTGAGGTATTTCTGTGGTCTTTCCAGTTGTTGTAGATGTCTTGTGAGGTACATACCAAAAGGGGCGTTGTACTCTATAATGGGTCTAATGAGTGATGAGTAGAGGGGAACAATGACGTCTTTTTTTCTGGATGAGAATCCTTTTGTGATGAGATGAGCCATGTAGAAGGATTTCCTGACCACTGTGGCAATGTGATTATCAAAGGAGCGACTACTGTCCACCTGTGTTCCAAGATCTCTTCTCACATTTTCAGCATTACGTAGACTACCAGCTATGTGGTAGTTCATGGGTACAGAGTTTTTACCAAAGGGGATGACAATACACTTTTTGGCATTGAGCTTCAGGCCATGGCTTTGACACAAGGTATCTGTCTCAGTGAGGCCCTTTTGTAGTTTGTCCACATTGTTAGGAGTTTCGATTATGGCTTGTAGTTTGCAGTCATCTGCAAACTTTGTTAGCCAAAGACCTTCTGTATTAGCCTGCACTTCAGAGAAGTAGATACCAAACAGGAGAGGACCCAGGACTGAACCCTATGATACTCCACTTGTCACTGTTCTGATGTCAGATTTGGAATCCGCTACTTTCACAGTGTGGGTTCTGTCCATGAGCCAGTTGACAACCCATCTTGTGACATAGGGATTTATACCTAGTTTAGTGAGCTTATCTATAATTCCAGAGTGGGGGATGGTGTCGAAAGCCTTGGCGAGATCTAGATAAGCTGTGTGAACCATTTTACCCTCATCTATGGCTTTGGTGACTGCTTCAAAGAAGTCAATCAGGTTTAGGAGACATGATCTGCCTTTTACAAATCCAAACTGGGTAGAGTCCAGAGTTTGGAGAATACCAATGTCTTTGCTTATGAGTTCCACGATGATACGCTCCATGGCCTTGCAGACCAGGCTCATCAGGCTAATGGGGCGGTAGTTCCCGGGGTCCGTCGTGGATCCCCCTTTGTGGAGTGGGATAACCGTTGTGGTGCAGCATTCAGTGGGTACAAAGCGTAAGGTGAGGCTATGACTGAACATAGTACTTAGGTAGGGTGCCAGTTCATTCTGTAGTTCATGTAGAATGCAGCCTGGGATATTGTCAGGTCCCATGGATGCTGTGTTCTTGGCTTTGGAGAGTGTTTTTTACCTGTGCAGCTGTGATTATAGGAACTCTGCATTCTTCCGGTATAGGGATTGGCCCTCTAGAGGGTGAGAGGGGAGTAAA
>NC_056745.1:1029815773-1029910773 GCF_019279795.1 Protopterus annectens | reverse complement strand
CCTCTTCTGGGGGAAGAGGTGATTTGCAGTTGGGGGCACACTGGGTAGATGTAATTTCACTGGTTCAGACCAGGGAAGTTACCTTTTATGCTTCAGAATTGGTGTAAGACTGCATGAGAAAAATGTCTCTTGTGAAAGTGAGAGGAACATCCTTCCTGGTCCACCCAATGCAGAACTCCTTTCCAAGTGTATTCAGAGATATCAGCTCAGGAAAACAGGACAAACACCCTTCATTCCTAAGACCTAACATAATGATGGCTCCTGATTGATCCCCATTTTGGGGATAGTGAATGAATGAACTGACTAGGTGGGAGGAGGCAGATGATCAATAGGCAGTGGGAAAAAGTCTGAAAAAAGGCAGAGTATTATGGGAAAGCACGTTATCATTCAATGGTGAACTGTATGTGTAGGGAACGCAATCACAAATGGTATTTTGCAGAGCAATGTCTGCCTCTTCTTCTCTATTCTATTGTAGCAGTGCCTCTAAGAATGTATTATGGACGTTTGCACATCACAATGGGCAGTGTGCATAATGCTACTGTATTCCTTTGAAATTTAAACCATTAACTTTCTCTATGTGGCCAAAGAGATACCTTGGACCTCTTTCACTGGGATTCATAGACAGGTTTCTAAGTACACACTACAGATAATGCTGCTCTAATTCATAGATTCCTTTTGCCTGGATTTGTAGATTCTCTAGTTATGTAGCAGTGAGAGTTTTAGTAATAAATTTAAATGCAGCTGCCAGCAGAAGTATATCTAGTAGGTGAAGGAGGTAACTGCTCTAGGTGCAAGGTGCTAGCTGGCACAATTGGGAGATGTCAGTAGTGGGATTCTGCAGTACTGGTGTTCATTTCTGTGTAGCATGCAGAATGCCAATACTGCTTACAGGACAGCTTCAGTGCTTCATGCATGATGTAAGCAGCTTATTACAGCATTTATTTTATTTTTATTTTATTTCACATTTGTTAACCGGGTAAGTCCAGCTGAGCATTTAGCTCATTTTCAGTGGAGACCCGAGGAGAAAAGCTCCGCAGTGAGTATTTACATTTTACTTACAATCAATTAAGACATTTTCATTTAGAAAGACATTTGTTTTTTGTCCTGCTCTAGGATTTATTTTTGTAGACACAAATCCTAGCAGTGGACCTAGAAACATAGAAGAAGTGGGACGGCATTACCCTATGCAGATTATAGATCTAGAAAAGTAGTAATCTGTATTTGTACAGGAATACGTGTGCATGAGTGTGCGTGTGTGCACCTGTGCATGCGTGTGTGTGTGTGTGTGTGTGTGTGTGTGCGCGCATGTTTGTATGTCTCAGTTGGAGGGGAGGTCTGTGCCTGTATGTGGTCTGATCAGTCTTGTTCTGCTTTGCAGTGTGAGCATTTGAGCAATGAAAAACTGATAAGTTGATTAAATGATAGTTGTGCCAATTTCCTTTAAACTTATAATGTCAATGTGAAGATGTGGATTACTATGAACCTCAAACACATGAGTGTAGTGCAAGTTGCATGAGTGCACCACTTTTTTATGAATCCCAGCCTTACAGTCCTACTGCTGTCTTTAAAAGAATCTGAATTACTTTATTAAAGTTTAATCTTGATGTCCTGGCAAGCTTACTCAATGTATACGTTTTTTTTTCTTTGCAGTAGAAAGATGTTCTGATAGAATAGCTCTGATGTCATCAAGTATCACCACTTACAAAAATACCATGCCTACTAAATTACACTATAAAAAATTAGAAGTTTAGATGATACATACTAACAATGGAAAAGTGACCTTGTATCCAAAATACAGTCATTTAGGCAAGAAAAACAATAAGCTCGTTTAGATGCATTTGTAGTCCAGCAATCAAAAAGTTCATTTTCCTACTGATTATATGCTATATATAGTACTAGTGTTTAAAATACCTCACCTAACCTATATGGTTATAGAAAATCCATGTCCCATGTGGAACTGAGATAGGACACAATAAATGTTTGCTTGTCAACATACTGTACTTGAAGATATACTACACTACAATAAAAGCTGCGATTTTTCTGTCTTCCTCTAGAAATATGTATCACTTTGAATGACTCTTAATGGATCTGTGCCAACCTCTGAATGGAGACTGCTGCAAAAATACTTGGTGGATTAATTCCTCCACTCCTTTAATCTTCTTTATTTGACAAATGCACAGGAGACAGACAGTTAACCCTTCAAATTACAAACAGTTCTTAAGCAATGACTGACTACATTGTGGAGTTGGATTGCAAAACAATTTATGTTTGGAGCAAGGGTCTAATTCAAGTTTTTGAAAGTACAATGCATATAAATAATTCTGAAAGGAGGCTGATTTGCTTCCTTAACTGAAGTAAGTAAATGAGAAACCACACAGGCATTCTGTTTGCATGCCACAACACCTCACAGTTCCAAACTAAAGCTGCCTTAGCCATGTAGCCATAGGCAAGACTAAACTGTCAGAGAATGCCTGAGAAGTCAGGAATGTTACAGATGCAGAAAACTATGTCTTATAGACAAAATGACAAAAATATCCATATGACTGGTATCATCCTGATCAGACCAGGTTCTACTGAATAGCATAATGTTTTGCATGGATTTCAGGGATATCCAAAGTGTTTCTTGGACATTTGAATAGTATGTGTCAACTAACACTGGTGGCTTCTCTCACAGTATACAAGGAAGGTAAGCATTTTACTTTGCAGTTTGCTGTTTACCAGATTAAGATATGTTTTAGTTATGCCTTGTATTAATGGAATCAGTATTAATTGTCTTAATTGATACCTTATGTAGATAATGCTGCCTTCTTTGCCTGCTGTTTATGACTGCTAGCCAGTGGATATGTCATAGACAGGTGACTGGGAGTGGACATTACCATTGTGAGCAAATTGAAGGCCATGATGCTTAATGCAAGGAGCCTTAAGCTGAAAATGCAATCACTGGAGGCTCTCCTCACACTGGAAGATGCTGACATCTGTGCAGTCACAGAAACTTGGTTCAAGGCTGCAGAGAACACCCCTGCCTTACCAGGCTATACCTCATTCCACACATTCCAACACCAAAATGAGGTCAGGAAGACTAAGGGCAGTGGAGTTTCTATTTTCATTAAACACAAGCACACCTCCAGACTGGTATGACAGCATGATGCACTAGACCTTCTCCAGGTGCAAATGATAATTGGCAAGACACCTATCCAATTTATACCAAGCTATATACCCCCCTCCATGACTCAGGACACTCACTTTTCCTACCTGGACCTACTTGATTCCATTAAGGTACCCCTGATACCCTGATCCTTGGTGACTTCAACTACCCTGCCATAGACTGGGTGAACTATTCCTGCTTTAATGCACTCACCCAATGATTCCTTGACTTCATCAATTCTAACACACCAGACAAGCTTGTCTCATCCTCCACAAGGGGTGATAACATTCTAGACTTGGTTCTCACCAACATGGGTGACCGCTGCACCTCCCATATAGTAAGTTCTTCACTGGTGAGATCAGACCATTGGTCTGTCTCATTAAAAAGTGTCTATCCCATCCCATACCCCCACACCCCCAGGCATAGCCAGGCTAAAAAACTTCTCAAAAACTGACTACAACCTTTTAAGGGAGGGTATCAGTAGCTTTACACCACCACACCCTCAGAGGATGCATACAACTATGTTGAATAGTTTGCCAGTGCAGTATACAAGCACCTGTACAACTGCATGGACTCAGCCATACCCAACAGAACTAAAATCTGCTCCTCAAAGAAAAATAAACTTATCTGGAGGGCATCCTCTATCAACAGGCTTTAGAGCAAAAGGAAGAAACTGTTGTCCAAGGGTAAGAAGGTACAAATTCCCAATTGGCAAAACTCTCTCCTTAGCCTCAACAAGCAAATTAGATTGCTACTGAAAACCTCCAAAGCCGAGTATGAATTCAAAGTAGGCTCTGAAACAAATGCTAACCACAGATCTTTTTTCGGTTATGTCAGGAAACTCCATGGCAAAGCCCAGGTTTGTTCCAAGCTAGTTCTTAATGGTTCCACTTACACTGACCCTGTTGACTTAGCCAACCTGCTAGCAGATAGGTTCAGTGCAAACGTCACCCTCCCTGACTCCCCAGGTCTATATTATATTCCAGAAAACTGACACTGTCGAATCTGACATTGCCGACATGAGAATATTGAATGCTCAGAATCTCGAGCATGTAAATGGAAATCTCCGTAAGAGGAGATTTCTGTTTACTGCAATGTAATGTGGTCTCGGAGTTGGTATATTTACATAGGAGGGGTGTGGGGGGTGCAGTCCCCCATGTGAGGGGTGCAGGGGGGCTTTCCCCCCTGCTTAAACCCATTAGGGTACTTTTTTCTTTTTTTCTTTTTGGTCTTTTTATAAGGTCAGTGTTTGAAGATATTGACCATATGGTGTCGACCATATGTTGTTCTATGTTTTCAAACGTCAATCTTATAATATAGACCCCCCAAAGGCCCATTCAGCATCCCCGATACTTGCTGTGCACCTCACATCTCTGTAGATCAAGTGTTAAAGGCCCTATCCAAGGCAAAGAACACAGCTTCCATGGGACCTGATAGTATCCCAGGCTGTATTCTGCAACATCTCCAGCAAGAAAGAGCATCAGTGAGCACCCTATTCAACCATAGACTAAGTACAGGCTTCATTCCAGTAGAGTGGAGAACTGCCATTGTCATCCCTTTGCACAAAGGTGATGCCACTGCTGACCCTGGAAACCACTGCCCCATTAGGTTGACAAGTCTGATCTGTAAGGCTATAGAGTATATTATTATGGACCTTATAAACAAGGACATAGACAATCACAAAGCACATGACTCCACCCAGTTCAGATTCATCAGAGGCAGATCTTGCCTGTTGAATCTAGTTGACATTTTTGAGACTGTCACCAAGGCACTCAATGAGGGAAAGTCAGTACATACATCTTATCTTGACTTGACCAAAGCATTTGACATAATCCCCCACTCAGGCATCATTAAAAAGCTAACACAACTTGGTGTAAATCTCTGTCTCATCAGATGGGTGGCCAACTGGCTAACATATAGGACCACAAGGTCAAAATAGGTGCTACCGCCACTGACAGCAGACCTTCCACTAGTGGTGTTCCCTAGGGATCTGTCCTGGGACCCTACTGTTTGGAGGTCCAGGCAAAGACAAAAGGCCTGTGACTGACCACGTTTGTGGATGACTGTAAGTTGGGTGCTGTCATTGACTTCCCAAATGATGTTAACATACTACAAGAGGGTCTCACAGCAACAAATGACTGGTGTGAAAGTCATGGCCTTAAGTTAAATGCAAAAAATGTATTATCATACCATTCAGCAAAAGCACAGCCCCTACTGATTACCACATCAACAGCAACCCCCTAAACACACAACCTAGGTGAGAGTCCTGGGTACACAGGTTGGCAACAATCTCACATTTGACCATCATGTAGCGGAAGTTGTCAGAAAAGCCTTTTATTTGGTTCATCTCATAAGTAAAAGAATTGCATCCATAAAAAAGAGGTTATTCCATCTCTGAATTCCCCCCGCATTAGGCCAATAATTGAGTACAACACCCTGTTTGGTATGTACCACTCCAAACACCTGCACCAATTGGAAAGGCCACAGAAGTACCTCACAAAGAGAATCCATGGCTTTTAACACTTCTCCTATGTGGACAGGCTCAAATCACTATCACTCTACTCGATATCATACAGATTGATCAGATGTGATCTGAGTCTCTACAAGGCAGTCTCAGACCCTGCTCTCCTACAGATTAGACTAGGCTTAAATCTAATATGTGACATTATCAAAACCTGCTGCAGAGACAGGTTTGTCTCCCAGAGGCTGCCCCATCTCTGGAATAGACTCCCCATACATGTCAAACAAAGTACATTGCTGACCCTCTTCAAGTGCAACCTTAAAGAGTAGATGGGAAACCCTCATTGACAAGGCTGACGGGTGCTGATTGAGGCTTCTTTTTTGGGGGATAAACTCTTGGCTAGGTTTGTAAGGGCTCTGGGGCCATTAGCCTAATAATCTCCTATGATCCTATGATCCTATGAGTAATGTTTTAAGACTAATGCATATAGTAGTTTGACTGTGCAAGAAGTGTACATCACCAGGTCATTCAGTATTGCATATCACTATCTAAATAAACCTCCCTTTTACACACTTTATTTACTGTGGGGGGATTAGGTCTTTACAATACATTATTCGATGTGCATTTATTACATTATACTATTGCATATTGTATTATACTACTGTGATGATTGACACTAGAGCCTTCCATCATTTTAGTCATAAGGCATAATGGACACTGCCCCATTACACCAAAAATGCAGGCTGTACTACTAGTTGTCATTCACATCTTGAAGATGATGACCACTCTAATTTTAATTGTCTTGCCTTATCAGCATTGCTTTGGTGTACATTATAATTGTATGCATACAATACGTGATGCCTCTTTCTCTGTGGTAAATTGTGTATTGAACTCTTCCTGTGTTATTTCAGAGACACCAATGAGCACTTGCTTGCATTTCACAGATGACTATTTGACCAAGTAATCAAAGAAAAAAGCTTCTGTAAGCTAGTTCTTGTTAATCTGAGTGAACTATAACAAACAAATTATGCTATATTATTGGGAAAAATAGCATAATGAATGCAAGAAATACAACAGCTTTAAAATTAACCTAGAAAACTCTTTCCAACATATATTGCAATGCATCCTTCCAGTGAATGTGATATCTAAAGAGCTAATTTCACCAAAATGGCATTTCCATTTAATTGCTTTATGTCTATAGAAAACAGGTGTTGAGAACTTTAACTGCAATGTTGTGTTAAAGAAAGTCCACACAATATCTGCACCCATTAATTCTAATTTTCTTCTGGTACTTATGCTAATGATACTTGATACACAAATGCTTCGCCAATGTATATATGAAGAATGCACCTAGCTTAAAATAAAGAGCAGTGTTATATTAATTTCTCTTATTTAATGTGTGTCTTGTTGCATTCAATAGACACATGTTACCTTGCACCTGGGTGATGGCTGAAAAGGTTACCCAGATAAGCACACGTACTTGCTAAACACATTTAAATCTATTTACATAGCAGAAGCATAGCTGCCTCAACCACAGCCCAGTACTGGAACCATAAACAGCACCACACCTATCAGCTCTTGAAGTGAAGAGTAAAAGAAAAAAATCCTCTTTACTGTATTTAGTGATTGACTTATTACAGACCAACCCCCACCCAGCATTTCCACTAAAGAGCAAAATAAAAAGTTCCTTCTACTGGCACAAAAATCACATGAAGGTAAAATCCAGAAGAACTTTAATCTAGAAACTTTTTGAAATAAAAACTTGTTTAAAACTATGAGCGATAAGTGCTTTCATTTAAAAAATACATGTACTTCATCAGATAAGCATTGCTGGAAGTACGCATACAATTTGTAACATTTGTGTTCAATCATATGACTGCCAAGCTCCCAGGAAATGAAGCATCATCTTAAAGGAGCTACCACAAGTAAATTCACAGTGTGTAGCACTGAGTCAATTCAGTTGACAAAATTTGCAAACAAGGAAAAATATATATTAAAAAAAAATACACACATATATATATATATATATATATATATATAAAATAGTATAAAATGCATTCCCTATAAAATCAGAAAAATTAAGACAATAGTATGTAAAAATATGTAAAATATGAACCCTGTATTTAGGACTCATCTTTCCAATGCTTTTAATTTGAGCAAACATGCTATTGAAACATGTTTATTGAGTCCAGGCCAGTTATTGGCATTCAAACGCAGCTGCCAAAATAGTTCACATTTTTCCAGTAATAAGGTCCATGGACTTTTATTACTGTTTAAAGGCATTTGTTCTAAAATGCAAAATTTGAATGTGTGGTGTGGGGTTTGCTCGACGTCTAACATGTGTACGTAACAGACACATGGATGTTGCAAACACACTCAAGGATCTTAAGGAATATTCCAGAAAATTAAATTTCATGGTGATGTTTCAAAATGTGGAATCAGCCATGCAACCATTAAGGATATCCAGCACTTATAATCCCCCAATCCATCTTGTGATTAACTGTTTCAAAAAAATCTGTGAGTTACATATTCATAACTTGGCACATTTGGATCGCAAGGTAAGAAAACATACTTTCAAATACAATCTTTCTAGAGAAGAAACAGTGAGATTAAATATTTTACAAAGCAACAAAGAAGTCAGGGCCATGCAACTTGACAAAGGGGGCTGACTGGTCGTGATGAATGTGTGTGATTATAATATGAAAACGAGGTCCATTTTTGCATCTGATACCTATAAGGGGGTATCTGTGAAAGACTGCAATGTTGCATGCAATAGAATAAAGGCAAATCTAAATGAGTTACTTATTCAGCACCAAGTCTCGCTTGATTATTATAACTATCTAAATGTGATGCATCCTAACATCCCCCACACGTTTAGTTTGCCTAAGATACACAAAAACAAAGATCAACCACCTATGTGACCAATTGCTGATGGCCAGATTTCTATCACCTACCCCTTAGCCAATTTTTTGGACACTAGATTAAAAAGTTTGGTTACCCAAGAGCCACCTGCTTGCCATGATTTGTAGGAATTTTTACAAAAAATTACTGACCTTCCCTTCAAAGAAACATACACTTTTATTCCTGTGGAGGTCAAGGACTTGTATTTGGTCATTCCTAATGACTTAGGACTGGAATGGTTTTCTGAATTTTTGATGGAAAAGAATATCCCACAAGACCAAATTAATGCTTATGTCAATTTATTGGAGATTGTACTGAAAACTAATTTTGTTAAATTTGGAGGTGATTTGTTCTTACAACAAGCAGGGGTAGCAATGAGTGCAGTATGTGGTGGTCTTTTTGACAACTTATTATGATACAATGGGAGAAGAAGTTCTTTAACTCCCCTTTTTTGCATCATATAGATTCTACATATGCTTTTTGGATGATATTTTCATCCTGTGGGATGGTGAAGCTCACGACATCCCCCATTTTTTGGCATATATTAATCAATCTACAGAGTTTCTTGTATTCACCTATGAGAGTAATGATGTGAACATAGCTTACCTGGATATATGGTTGGCCAAGGACAAAATAAACAGAAAATTCACCTCCAGAATTTATAGGAAACCCACGTATTTGAACAGTTTTCTCCATTTTGACAGTTTGCACCCTATAACACAAAAAAGGGTAGTGGTCAAGGGCCAGTTTGTGATGGCAGCCCGAATGACCACAGTAGATACTGCCTTTTGGGATGAGTGCATATTGCTGAAAAACATGTTTTTAAAATGTGGCTATCATACAAAATCTGTAGACAACTTGATGCTAGAGGTGCTCAATAAATGTGAGTCTCATCATTATTATACCAATTCTGGGAGGACCACGAGTGACCAACAGCAGAAGCCAGGAAGTCCTAGATGGTGGGGATACTATATCAATGCCACCAATGGCTGAGACCACAAACACAGAGACCTTCAGGAATTATTTTATTACAATCTGTTCTACTGAAGGTCTCCATTAAATCAATTCTGGAAAATAATTGGTGTCTTCTCCTACAAGAGAATACCATTCGTGATTATGTGGGGCCAGATCCACCAGTGGTGTTAAAAAGGGGCAGGAATTTGAAAACAATATTAGAACACATTTGGTCCAAACAACAACATAAGCAAAATTCTGAATTTATGGGGATAAAAAAGTGTGTTTTTTGCACCCACTGATACCAAAATTCTGGTGTGCCATGACAAAATTGCTTTGAACAACCAGGTGATTGCTATAAGAAACAGATTCAATTGTTGTACAACAAAGGTGGTATATTGTACACTGTGTATGTTCTGCCCCTGTTTTTACATAGAAAATACAGAGAGGAGACTGAGGGACAGAATATATGAACATTTGTTTGAAATTAGAATGAAAAAAGAGACTAACACCCTCTACAAACACATAAAATGTTATCCACACCACACATTCAAATTTTGTATTTGGAACAAATGCCTTCCAGCAGTAATGAAAGTCCATGGACCTTATTACTGGTAAAATGTGAACTATATTGGCAGCTGGATCCGAATGCCAATAACTGGCCTGGACTCAATGAACATGTTTCAATAGCATCTTTGCTCAAGTTAAAAGCACTGGAAAGAGGGCTTATATTTTACATATTTTTACATACTTTGTTTGTGTCTTTCGGCTTTTCCCAGTTAGGGGTTGCCACAGTGAAGCTCCGGTCCGCTAATGATTGGTGGTAGATTTTTACGTGCTGGCTTGCCGGGCCTAATGCACAACCTTCAACGAAGGAATGCCCATTTACGCATATCGCCATACAGAAGACGCTCTAACTGAGAATCAAATGGGCAACGTCTAACTGTGAGGCGACAACGCTATTTTACATACTATTGTCTTCATTTTTCTGATTATATATATATATATATATATATATATATATATATATATATATATATATATATATTTTTTTTTAATATAGATTTTTCCTTGTTTGCAAATTTTGTCAATTGAATTTACTCAGTGCTACACACTTTGCATTTCTTTGTGGTGGCTCCTTGAAGATAATGCTTCATTTCCTGGGGGCTTGGCAGTCATGTGATTTAACACACAAGTTGTGTGCGTACTTCCAGCAATGTTTATCTGATAAAGTTCATGTATTTTCGTGAATGAAAGCGCTTATCTCTCATAGTTTTAAACAAGTTTTTATTTCAAAAAGTTTCTAGATTAAAGTTCTTCTGGATTTTACCTGCAGCAGTTTTTTTTCCCTCTTGGACTTCTGTTTTAATCTGTGTTTCTTCAATTTGTGTTTTACACCAATCACATGGGCAGATCCACAACATGCCCCCCCCCCCCCGGCTAACCATTCAGGTCCCATTTCTGTGCCCTGCCCCTTCTCCATTTTATTTAAAAAAAGTCTTCTTGTTATGAACTGTAGCAAACTACTTGCTACTAATGTAGCAAACAGTTACTACAGTTTATACCATGCCTGCATGGAGTGCTATGCACTCATGCTTTACTTAAAAAAAAAATAAATAATAAAATAAAAATAAAATAAATAAATAAATTAGTGTTCAGGTTTTAATTAAAAAAAATATTTTTTATTTTTTTTTACTTTTAAACTACAAAGTAGCAAGCCGTTACTACCATTTAGACCACATACAGAGTTCTACATCCATCAAATTTGACAATAACTACAATACTGGCTTTTAAAAGCTGATATTGCATTAGAGATCTGGATCAGTTGATCATGCTCCCCAACACTTTGTACCCGGGGCAGTGGTCCCTCCCTTCCTACTCTAGCTATGCTTCTGCTACATATATCTATATGTACTCACACATTCATGGCTCCTATTCTCTGTAAACACCACCTGAATGCATTTCTTTCCATGCATCCACTCTGACTTATAAGCAATGACAGCAACTATCCCCTGGTGCTATGTGGACAGTGCAGTTACTTGTCCTCATGTTCCTTTGGCAGTTCTAACATTTTATACTTTATTTTATTTTTTTTTTCTTTACTGGGTTTGTCCAACTGAACTGAGTTTAGTCAAAAAAATGCAGGTTTTTTTTAAAATAGAATTGGAAACAGTTGCACATCTTGTTGCTGGCTGTGATATACTAATGGCAGAAGGACTGTATACTGAAAGGCATAATAATGTGGCAAGACTGTTGCATTAGGGATTATGCAAACATTGCAATACTGAAGTAGTTGAAACACACTGGAAACATGAGCCACAAAGCATTATAGAAAATGATGAAGTTTATATCACATGGGATCACCCACTACCAAAACTTCAAAAAACAGATGTGAGAAAAACAGATATAGTAGTCCAAGAAAAGAAGACAAAAGTAGAGTTGATCATTGAAATTGATACACCCAGTAACTACAGTGTCTTATGTACAGAGAGACACAAAGTCATAAAATAACAGGATTTGCAAACAGAAGCAAGGGCAATGTGGAGGAAGGATGCCCAGACAGTTCCAATATTAGTAGGAGAAAACAGGTCTTATAAAAAATAATTAACAATCATACTTAGATATTTTACTGATACAGGTAACTCTGTATGCATTGCAGAAGGAGTCATTACTGGGTACATTGTGGGGTGCTGTGAAGAGCAATTCTGGCTAACATCAAAGATTCAGATAATACCTATTTCATGAACTTTAATTGCACTTTGACTTAGGAATGGGGTCCATTCATGTCATGATATTAGAAACCTAAAAGACTTGGAGAAATTTAAAAAAAAATAAAAGAAACTTTGTCAAAAGTAGTAAGCATTTTTGTTTTTATTACAAATGTACAAATTTAATCAGTCATCTTCATCATTAACTGAAATAAAATATACAGTCTCCTTGTTATGCTATTGCAATCTCTTATTAATGGGGGTCTGAATGGAGAGATGATGAAATTGGCAAGCAAAGGAGAATAGTGTTGCTGGAACTGAAGTAATCATTGAGTCTTGGTGAGTATCTTCATGTGATGAACCCTGTTTTCACAAAATCTCACAAAAATGACACTAATACATACACTGTATCTTATATTGCATATATGATGGGGAGAGGAAGGTTGAAAAAAATAAAAAAGACAGTTGGGTGCACATGCCTCAGGATAGAAAAGCCCAGTCCTGGAGAGCTTACTGGTCCTAGGATGGGAAAAAATGGCAGTGTAGAATCCTCAAGATATGGAACATTCCTACACTGGGGCTAAGCCAAGCACAGAGGAAGGATGGTCCCCCTGTTGTAGAAGGAAGTAGTAGTCCACAAAAAAAAGAACATCACAAAAACTGATACCCCCCCCAAAAAAAACAGCCATAAAGATGATAGAGTGGACTATTGAAGATAAGGAAGAAATTATGTTTTGTTACTATTATACAAGAAGCCCAGAATTTCCAGATAGAAAAAAAAATGAAAAAGATTAAGAGGGAAATTAGAGGAAAGAAACATATTTGCACAATAAAAACTGTCAAATCTTCAAATGCAAATCTGCACCCATTAATACAACAGATCCATGACAAACATTACATAGACAAAAAAAGTTGCCCCCCTCCCCGAAAAAAAGAAGCAAAACAGGAAGTACTAAAATATAATGACCAAAACCTATAGCATTTTGACAGGTATAAAAAAAGAAATCTAGACATGGGAAAGAAAATGGATCTGATGTGGTAAAATATTTATGCAAAAGAGAAACCAAACTAATCAATACAAATAAAAGCATCTTCAAAGATATTTGAGGAGAAATACAGGTAAAGGTGCCCAAATATGAACAATTTCACAGAACAAAAAATAAGATCACAAGAGGGGGGCATAGAACACAATATTAGTAACATAGAGGTTAAACAAATAGAAACTAAATTATGGAATACCTGCAAAGTGAAGACATTGTAAAAAGTCTAACACATGGTATGTCACAGCATGATGGACCAACGAGTCCCCAAATTAAAGAGAAGCAGGTGGAACAGGATACATCTGAAGATGAAATATGGATATGGGAAAGAAAAGGAGATTTTAAATGGTGCAATATTTATGTGAAGGAGAAAGCAAAACTAATCAATACAAAAAAGAAGCACAGAAGATATTTGAAGAGAAATACAAGCAAAGGCATCTCGATATGCAAATATTACAATCCAAAAAATAAGAAAATGAAGGACAAAAGAAGAAAAGATTAGTAATGGAGAAATTAAAGAATTATGGATTAGCAGCAAAGTGAAGGATTTAGCAGAGAAAATCCAATTTGGGTAATGCCACAGCATGATGGAACAATGAGTTCCCAATCTAAGGAGAAACAGGTAGAATGAGAAGTATCTGATCACTTGCCACATGATGATGCTCTGGAGCCTTCAGTAGGAAACCAGGGCAAAAGATCAGCTGGATGCACAGCAAGGGTAGGAGCAGAAAACAGTGGCAAATCTGATGCAGGCAATGTTGTAGAGTGTTGGGCCAAAGAGGTCCCATATGAAGGAGCAATGGGTAGCGAAGGATGCAAATGAAGAAGACATGACACACAAAGATGTTCTGGAACTTTCTGTAGCATGCCCACAGGAAACACAGAACAGAGAATATGCCTCAGGTTTAGAAGAAAATGATCTGAGAGAAGACTTTTTTTGATTTAATATAGATGGATAGACATATTACGACTAGAAAGAAATAGATTACAGAAAGCAAATACAACCCAAAATGTATTAAGTCTGATAAAACAGATGAACACTGTAATCAAGAGTATTAACAGAAATTTGTGTGATATAACAGAAGTAAATAGGATAGATAACTGTGCAGCTAAACTAAAAACAAACAAGTCTTACCACAAAAATACAGAACAATAAGGGAAAGGAAGGGAAGAACTAAAATCCCATAACAGAAACATCAAATAGAGAAAACTATAAAGCAATTAAGGCAAGAAGTGTCAATGTTAGAAGAATATACAAGAGGGAAGAGAACAACAAAAGTGTTTAGAAAGACAGACATGATAAAAGCAATGCACAGTATTAGAAGAGACCAGGATCTGTCATATGCTATTACAAATAACAAAATAAAGGGTGTCTATTTCAAAGTATCAAACAGCCAAATTGTCGAAACCCATATAATTGAGACCATATTGTCGACAATTCAGTCTTTCGAACTCTTCTGACTGAGACTGCTGTACAGTGGGGCCAGGGAATTTGCCCTTTTCTCCACTGTAATGTGATCTTGGAGTTGGTATATATAATTGGCAATGAGTGGGTGACGATATGTTCTCAACCATATTGGATTCAACAATTTATTCATTTGATACTTTGAAATAGATCCAACTAAAGATATTTGCACAGCAGAAAAACTTAGAAGATATGCAGATAAATATAAAGGAAAAGAACAAAATAAGCAATTCATTGATGACTCAAAAACATTTTATAGAGAACCTGGAAACAAAGCTAAAGGAATAGAAAAATCCCTAAAAAAGAAGAAATAAACACATTTTGGATACATATTTATGAAGACCTTGTGGAACATAACAAAGATGCTAACTAGGTAGAAAATGTAAAAGAAAAAGTAAGGAGTTTAAATGTACAGGGCATGAAATGGGATAAAGTATCAGCCAGACAAATTAAAACAAAATTAAGAACAGCTCCTAATTGGAAAACCCCATGCCCCACTGCAGTACCTACCTTCTGACTAAAATTATTAACATCTTTAGACAAAGATGTAGCCCTGATTAAGAACTTCTTATATTATTTTTATTTATTTTATTTTACATTTGTTAACCGGGCTAGTCCAACTGGATATACTTCCATTTTCAGCAGAGGCCCGGGGAGAAAAGTTCCACAGTAACATTTAAATGTTTAAAATGTACAATTCTGAAGAGAAAAAAAATGAAAATATAAGACAAACAGTACATGAGAGAAACGGCAGTTCCAAAGTCAACACTATCTAAGAAGATATCATATTCAAAGAGAAATATTTGCACCAATATAAAGAAATACATTAGTTAGAAATAATTGGAGAGCCTTAGCTACAATAAAATAAGTTAATTAAGAAATACAGAAAACTTTGAAAGGAATACAATACTCCTGCAGTAAGGTATGTGAGGTTGTTAACAAATATGTTCACAGTTATTTCATCTCCTATTTTCAGGAAATAGTTTAAAATAGTTTATGCTACAAGGGGAAAGTAGTGTTTAAAAAGTAAAGGGGAGGGAGGATAGAGAGAGATGGCAAAAAAGAATGCAGACAATTAGTCAGGGTAACAGCAAAGGCATAACCAGTGTGTTTTAAGATGTTGCTTCAGCCTTTGCTTGAAGAGTGGGAAGGAGAGAAGTGCAGTTAGATCAGATGGCAACATGTTCCAATATTTTCCAGTGGTATTAGAAAACAAGGAGTCACCTGCCACGTTATTATATTTGGTGATGCTAGCCAGTAGTTTAGTGGAAGAGCGTAAGGAATTTAGGTTTACATAGGGGGTAATAAGGTTAGAGAGTATCAGTGTGTTCCTGGGCTGGTAGAATATCCTATGAACAATGGTAAGTTGGGAGAGTATCAGAATGTTTTTTAGTTCAAGCCAGTCAAGCTGCTTTAAGTTCAGACAGTGGTAAGTTCTAAATGGGTTCCCAGTGGCAAACCTGGCAATATTATTATAGGAGTTAGTTAGTTTAGTGAGATTATTTTTCTTTAGGTTGGTATAAATGGGGGAAGCATAAAGAAGAGTGGAGATTAAATGAGAGTGGGCAATAGTATCTCTGGCTGTTGGTGTTAAGAAGGGTTTTATTCTATGTAGGGAGCCCAATTTTCTATTTACGGATTTTATAGTGTTATTGATATGATTGTCAAATGTATGGTTATTGTCAATTAAGACTCTTAATAATTTGGTGGTAGAGTCTGGGGTTATAATGGTGCCATTATTTGATTTGATAGAGAAATTGATTCGGGGGGACTTACTGTTAGGTGTAAAGAGTAACAGCTTGTTTTTTTTGGCATTCAAGAGGAGGCAATGTTTTAGGAACCATGCCTCGACTGAGTTGAAAACTATCTGAGTTTGGGATCGTAGTTCAAATGTGGAGTATGCAGAACATATGAGCGTGGAATCATCTGCATATTGTATGCAAGTAGCTTGAGGGATTGCTAAGTAAAGGTCATTGATGAACACTGAAAATAGAAGTGGACCAAGAATGGAGCCCTGAGGTACTTCAAGGGAGACTGGTAGGTGGGAGGATAGTTTATTCTCCTAAAGGACTGCGTGTTGCCTATTGTTAAGGTAGGACTTAAACAAGTGAATAGCCTTGGTGTCAAGAACAAGGGATTCAAGAGGTTTTAGGAGTAGTGGATGGTTGACCATGTCAAAGGCTTTTGACAGATCAATAAAAAGTGCAGATGAGAGGATGTTGTTACGGTTTTTATTGATAGAGTCAGTGAAAGATAGGAGGGCTGTGGTGGTACTATGAAATGGCCTGAAGCCATGCTGACACTTAACTAATATATTATGTTGGGTTAGGTGGTTAATAAGTTGATGATGAATACATTTTTCCATAACTTTTGCTAAGGGTGATAAGAGTGCTATTGGCCTATAGTTGGAATACTCATTGGAGTTTCCACCTTTATGTAGAGGGATAATGTGGGAGATTTTCCAGATATCTGAGATGGTTCCTTCATTTATGGTTCTGCTTATAAGGATGGATATAGGATAAGCCACTGCTTTGGCTGCTTTTTGCAGGTATTCAGATGGTATTTGGTCTGCAGAGGGAGTACATGGCTTAAGTTTATGTTTAAGTTTTTGGATGTACATGGTAGCGATGGGTTGCATTTGGAATGTTGGGAGATTATTAGGTAAAGAGGTTTGGAGATTAGAGTTGTTAGTGGACAGTTGGCAGGCTAGAGATTTTATGGTGTCAGTGAAGAAGGTATTGAAGGCATTGGCAGTTTGAAAGGAGGTATTGTTATCAGCCCCTAGAGGGGTTGGTGTATTGGAGTGCCCTGGGTGTAGGAGTCTATTAACGCTAGACCAGAATTTTTGTGGATTGTTTTGGTGATTGCTGTAGTTTACAATCGTAGTTTTTTTTGTCAGTCAGTATTGCTTTTTTAGTAGTATTCCTTAGCTATCTACATTTCTGTTGCTCTGAGATATTTTTGGATGCTCTCCACTTGGTCCAAGATTTATTCCTAAGCAATATGAGTTGTCTAGTTTCTTTTGAAAGCCAGGGGGCAGGTTTAGACTTCATTCTGATAGAACATTTAGGAGCATGCTTGTCAAGGATAATTAAGAATTTAGAATTGAAATATTTGACTGCCTGCTCAAGAGGGAGAGTTTTTGGTGGGTACCAGTTACAGGCACTAAGTTCATTTTGGAATAATGCAGGGTTAAAATGTTTGTTACTTCAAGAGATCTTATAAGTGGGGGTATTAGGGATATCATTCTTTTGTCTTATGATGTAAGTTAACATATGATCACTTAAGTCATCTGGTAGAGTTCCTGCCTTGTAAACTTGCTGACGTTTATTAATGAGTATCCAATCTAGGATACTCTCTTTTTTATTGGGTTTGTTAAGTCTAGTGGTGGTGGTAATAGTTTGACTAAAGCCATGAAGATTAATATGTGATGAAGGATTCTCTGTGTTTACACATTTCCAGTCAGTATTAAAATCGCCAAGTATGATGGTTTATTGTGGGTAAGAAGTTGATACCCAGCTTAGAATGTCTTCTGTTATAGAAATATCACCAGGTGGTAGGTAGATGCAGATAATATATAGGGCTTGGAAGCATTTAGTTGAAGTCGGGAGATCAAAACTTCAACTTTACTATCCTGAGGTGGGTTGTAAGATAAGGAGGAGATCCGTAGAGTGGATTTAAACAGTAGAGCTACTCCCCCACCCCTACGTTTAGTGCGGTCGAGTCTTAACATGTTGTAACCTGGGGGAATTATTTCATTATCTTTAGCTACCGGTTTTTACCAGGTTTCAGTGAGGCAGAGGATATGAAAGGAATGAGTATCAAGGAGGGCATGGAGATGTGCAATTTTATTGTTTATACTGCGGATATTAAGATGACCTAATAGTAAAGAATTTGAGAGACAGGTTTGGGTAGTTATGGTGGGGGAAGTGGAAGAAAGAGTAGTAAAAGATGGGATGCTTGTAGGGCCTGGGTTGAGGTGGATGTCACCCATCCTTTAAGGTGGGAGTTTTTAGGGCAGAAAATGGGTAGTTGAGGAAGCCGGTTAAGTATTTTAGTTTTTTTAGATTTGTGTTATTGAATTTAATATGAGTAAGTCGATGATACTTGGCTAGCAGGTAGCAGAGCGTGGTTGTGGTGTTTATTTGAAAATGGGTAAAGGTGTAGTTATCACTAGCTGTTTGTTTAGGAGAGTAGTTGAAGTAGTTATAATTAACTTTAATAATGGGGGTGAAGAGATAGGCGGAGGTGAGAATAGATATGAGAGTAAATAGTATTAAAAATTTGGTTAGGACAGGTTTAGTTGTTGAAGACATATTTTAAAGAGTTTCTTATGTAGTTATAGCAGGAAACAGGGTAATAAAGACAAAGGAAAGTAAGGTCTTTATAAAGTTGTTACTGTATATGTACATCCTGAACAGATACCAACCTGGTTAACAACAGGAAAAATAACACTCCTTCTTAACTGTGAACCTGTAAGCCATCTTAATAAATTTAGACCAATAAATTGCCTTCTGATGATACACAAACTATAAACTGGAATTGATGCAGAGAGAGTTTACAGTCATTTTGAAGAAAACTCAATCATGGCAATAGAACAAAGGAATAATAAAAGAAAATCATATGGAACAAATGATCATGTGTTGCTAAATAAAGCCATAACAGAGAATTATAAAAAGGGGAGGAATCTAAGTATGGCACGGATATATTACAAAAAAAGGCATTTGACAGCTTCCCAGATTCATGGATGAAAGAGTGCTTGCAGATGTATAACATACATCTTCCACTGATCATTTCCATTACAGTTGTAAACCACTTTGCATTTAAGCTATGACAAAGGGCAAATTATTATCCAAGTGATAAACATTCCAAGGGCATATTCCATGGTGATTCCTTGTAACTGCTGTTTTGTCTTGACCTTAATTCAATTAGCTGTTTATTTAACAGATTATTTCTTGGTTACATGTTGGCTCCCTGAAAACAAACTCGCTTAAAGATTTCTCATCTACATTTCGTGTATGATTTAAAACTGTATAGTTCATCAGATGAGGAATTGAAAGCACAAGTGCAAGAGATTAAAACTTTTTCAGATGATATAAGAATAATATTTGGTCTTGATAAATATGCAAATGCAACACTTTAAGCAGGAAAGTTGCAGTAACAAGAAAATATCAGTCTAGAATAGGAATGTAATATAAAAATCTTGAACAGCAAGATGTGTATATCTATTTGGGAACTGATGAAGGATTGGCAATAAAACATGAACAAATACAAATAAAACTCAGTAAGGAATACCTCAGGAGACTAAAACTAATACTGAAAACAGGCTTGACATCTAGGAATAAAGTCTAAGCTATAAAGTAATTTGTTCTTCCTGTTTTACATACAGTTTGGTGTGATTGACTGGCCTCCAAAAGGTATTGGATCACTTGAACAGAAAAACAAGAAAAATGTTTCATGCTTACCAAATGATATATAAAAATCTATGTATTCCAAGATTATAATTCCACACTCTGAAAGAGGTATGGATCTCCTTGAAACTGATTACATACAGAGATCTGCAATCGTGTGACAGCATACATATCTAAAGACCTCATCAGATCTAAACATAGCGAAAGTTTTAAAACATGAAAATAGATGACCTCTCTGCTTAATTTAGCAGAAGCATTCTAGTGGGAGGTGGGAATGGAAATCAAACCAAAAGCAGACAAAAGTCAGACAGAAACAGCATGTGCCAAAAAACAGAAAAAAATATAAGGAGGATCATATAAAAGAAAAGAAATGAGGAAAAGCTATAAATGTAGTCAGTAATATAGACATCTGCTGGAACAACCTCATGTTGATCAAGATTTGATGCAGGAATGATTAAGTGGACTTGAAATCAAAGGATGAAAGGTTAATAACGGCATCCCAAGATAGTGGACTACATGTGCGCTGATTTATAAAGTCCATTGAACATGTGGGAAAAACAGTCAAATGTAGGCTCTTTAAAAAAAACTTGGAAACAGTAATGCACCTTGCTGGATATGATACACTCATGTCAGAGGGCCTGTACACTGAAATGCACAATATTGCAGCAGGATTGTTGCATGGGGGATTGTGCAAAAACGGCAGTATAGAAGTAGCTGTGAACCATTACAAATATGAACCACAAAACATTATAGAGAATGAAGAAGTGTACATTGCATGGGGTCACCCATTACCAACAATAAAAAAAACAGATGTGAAAAAACCAGATGCAGTAGTTTATGAAAAGATATTTAGATATGTTACCAATGCAATGCACAGTGCGGGTGCTTTGAAGAACCCTTTTGACTAACATCAAAGACTGAAACAATACTAATTTTATGAACTTTAATTATACCCTGACTTAGGAATGGGGTCTATTCCTGTCATGGTATTAGAAACTCAAATGATTTCGAGAAATAAAAAAAAATAAAAAAATAAAAAAATAGAAGAACCTTTATTAAAAGTAGTAAATGTTTTTTTTTTGTTACAACTGTAAAAACGTCATCATTCATCTTCATCATTAACTGAAATAAAATTTAATCTCCTTGTTATGGCATCACAATCTAACATTATTTTTTTCATTAATTAATTATTTTTTTTATTTTCTCCTCAATTTCATTAGGCACCTCAAACGTTTTAGGAAATGATGGTTTGACTTAAAACGCAGTTTATATTTACTGTTTAAGTCAGTCCAGAAAAGTCAAAGTCATTAAACTTAATTTTTCACATTAGTTCATGCATTTCTCATGTAAGAATTGGTATCACCCCTCTTTCTTCCCCCTTACCCATGCTGACATTTAATTTATTTCATCAGGTTGAATTCCTACCCATTTATAGTCAGCAAGTTGGATCTTCACTGTATTCCAACTTAAGTCACAGCAGGAATGTATTTCAGATTAGTGGCACGATAGGAAGAATCTATTCCACACAAAAATGAGAGTAAGAGCATTGATAGCTAGTCATCTTCTGATTTGGTATTAAGATAGTTTGAGGTAGCGAAAACCACCGCTAATTCAAAAGCCAAGAACTCGACTCAGGCCAGTCCAAAACGTAAAAAACATGAAAAACAACAAATTTTATTAAGCCACTGTAAAAGCTTTTCATTAGTACCTTGCACTAACTTCTTCAGACAAGCAAAACATTCCCACCATTACAAGTGAGTTTAAATACCAGCACTGAAATGCTTAACCACACCCCTTGCTCTCCCTTTAGCTCCTTAAAGGTACAGATCACAGCTAACTAAGGTGCATTTGCAATTCTCTATTAACATAATAAAAAATAAAAAATTCATACACCAAGACTATAATAATAGCAGGCTTTGAAACTGAAAGCTTTGTAGTTTTATTTATTTATTTTTTTTGTGATGGAGTTTGGTCCATGTCTATGGAAAGTAATACCATCAGCATAAAGCTGATTGTTAGAAAATGTAGAGCTTTTCATACCATATTTGAAGAAAGAGAAGAAACTGAGACTAAGTACTGATCTCTGTGGAACTCTTGCTATAAAGATACCCAGTTCAAACATATAGCTTCAGATTTAGATGATAAAGGTCCTATTGGAGAGGAATTTTTTAACCTGTTTTAAATGTTAGGACAAAAAACAATTTTCTTAAGCATTTTCGAAGAAAGGGGAAGGCCGACATAAGAATAGGTGCTGCTAAGGTCGATAATGTCACAGGTAAATAATATACTTTCCATTTTGAGAAATACTTTTCCACAAGTGTCTATATAGCATTATGGCCTGCTCTGAATCCATGATGGGACTCAGTAGGCAAGCCATATTAATTTATGTGTTCTACAATTTGATTGTTAATGATTTTTTTAAATATATTTGTGATGTGTCAGAGGATGCTACAAGGGAATAAAATCTCAGGGATTGTTCAGGAGAAGGTATTATATATGGTGATAATTACAGCATACCTGAAGCTGACAACTAAACTATACTCCATGTAAAAGGAGGTTTTATAAACAAAATATACAAGTCATCATATTACTTTCAGCATACACACTTCTTTTCTGACCGTATTCAAAAATTTTAACTAGTATTTATAACAAAATATTTTGGTTCACTATGAGCCACATATGGAAATATGCTTAAATGCATTTCATGGGTTTCATTTCTTCTGCTGAGGCACAAATGCTCAGGTAATACTAAGTTGAGTGCTATGATTCAATGTGGTGCTTTTCTCTGAATTTGATCATGAAAGAAAAAAGAAAACTTTTTTTTTTAATTCTAAAACCAAGTATTTGCCTTTTTTCTGTGTAACTGTGACCTCAAAAGGATTATATTAAATAGTATGGGGACATGAAAGGTGAAGAATGATTGCCCCTCTGATATGAAAGCCCAGTTTTGTACAGATGTCCATTACAGATTTTCTGATCTTAGTTTTCTTTGTTCAAAGTAGAACATTCTCTATGTTTTTGGAGCTCCATCTTTTGCAATCATTGACATAGGCAAATTCCAATGATATATATAATTTACATAACATGTTTAAATTGGGCTGGCAACTCGACACTGTAAACCTCCACTGCCAATCATGAGCAGACAGGTGATCCACTGTGGTGACCCCTAACTGGGAAAAGCTGAAAGAAGAAGTCGTTTAAATCTGGATCCTTTTTACTTATAATCCAGTGATAATCTATTGACTTCAGGCAGCTGTTCATCTGTCCACAGCTGCAAATAACAATACTTTTATTCTTTTCATAATCAGATGTAGTAAATAATGAAGGAAACATTGTCCTATTTTTGATCTTTCTAGTGTCTTTTTTCTATCAGTTACTATCCAATTCATCTATAAAATAGCTTAAGAAGGCCAACAGACACATATAGGCATACATTTTCTTGCATAACCTGCAGTATGTTTTTGGCCCTGCTGTTGTACACTGCCTCCCACAATATGGAGGTGCTGCTTTTTCTGTGGACTCTGCCCCAGCAGAAGGCCGACTGACGACCTGGCACTCATCCATTGCTCACATGTATAGTCCTCTGGCACATTCATCTGCTCAATCCCATTTTATCAGTGAAACAGATGAGATTTGTGTCTGATATAAGTGGCCAAGCTCATATCTAAACTGCAGAACAGTCTGTAGTAGTAATTCATTTTGATTTATAACGGTTATTTAGCAAAGCAGACTAAAATAGTCATAAAGAGTAAAATACGTTCATGTATTAAGCAATTTCTTATCCATTCTTTGAATATCAAAAATAATCCCTAGGCAATTTTTAGAAAGATACGAAATTGACTACCCTTCTAATTTTCATCCAACTTTTTTTTCATTTTTTTCTGTAAGCTAATGTATAGTTTGTAAAAACGAATCTCAGCACTGGGTTATGAGTGACTTTAAAGAAGCCAAAGCAGTGTGACTACTGGTTTCACATAAAATACTACAAACATGCTAGTGTCTAATGCTAACTGATGGCTTTCCATTCTTATAACTTAAACGGACTGAAAGTCAAACCATTATTTAAATCTGAGGAAGCCCACATGCATGCTAAGTCATGCTGTAGCTGACCTTCCATGGCACAGACTTCTCTGCATTTAACAAACTTCCATACTGTGCATAATTTAGCCCAGCTTTACAAGCCTTCACTCAACTTACCTATTAAGTCACCCATTCTTCAAAAAACTGTTAACTGTAAACAGTGGGCTATCCTGTTAACTTGACTGTCATCTTTTTATCTTCCCCTTTAAATGAGTGTTTTACCTGTGTCTTGTGTGTCTCATTTCACCAATTCTCTTCTCCTTCCCTTCCTATCTGCCCACTTCTTTGGATTGATAATATTCCCTTTCATTCAGTCACATCTCCTTTAGTACTTTGACTATATTTCTTATTTCACAGCAAGCATTTTAATCTTCTTCATTTCACAGCAATTATTTCCACCTTGTAATCAAGTCAGGATTAACAATGAAGTAACCAGAAAACCAAAGACTAAATAAAACACAATGTGGACTGCTCATGGAAGTATTAAATTAAATGTGTAATAATTATATTCTTTGGTGCAACTGTATATGAAGCTCTTTTGATTTGTGCTGGTTTGTGTGCATGTTGCAGTGCGTGTGTGTGTGTGTGTGTGTGTGTGTGTGTGTGTGTGTGTGTGTGTGTGTGTGTGTGTGTGTGTGTGTGTGTGTGTGTGTGTGTGTGTGTGCGTGTTCTTATAATGTAGTCTACCTTTCTTTCTTAATTTCTTTCTTTCTCTCTGTTTGTGTGTATGTAGGATTTTATGCATATCAGATGAAAGCTGGCTTACTTTCTGTATATAATGTACATCATATGGGTTCAACTGGTTTCCTTGAGTGGATATATTGCTGAAACAGGAATCATACTTTTTAACTGAGTCGTATTTCATCTCTAGTTAGTGAATGGTGCTTTATTAGAGTAGTGTTAGATGGCTAATACTGATACTAGAGAGATAGTAATCTATAAACCTATGAACCTATGACCAGACAGTGGAGTGAAGAGAATTTCTTTCTCTACACTGAAGTACGATCTCAGAATTACTATATATCATTTAGTGAGGGAGTTGTGGTTCAGGTTAGCTTGCCCCCTCTCCCTACAAAATCACTTGTTTTATTCTGTTTGTAATTTTCAACATAACATTGTAACAACTTATTGGTCTGTTTATTTTATTCTCAATGAAAATCTGAGTTGATGATTTTTTACATACTTATAATATGTTAGTGCATGTGTGTGTGTGTGTGTGTGTGTGTGCCTGCATGTGTGTATACATATATGTGTGATGTGCATGTGTATGCGTACATATATTTGTGTGGTGTGTGTGTATAACAACCCCTCCTCACACACACACACTCACACACACACACACACACACACACACACACACACACACACACACACACACACACACACACACACACACACACTCTGTCTAGATAAAATAATGATATGGACCGAGTCTGCACTAAAATGAAGATATACTTATGTACTTTAAAATACTGCAATTTAAGATCATGACAGTGGATGCATTTTGCTTCAGTGCAAGAAAATGTTATGTTTCTTTCTAATATATGCTTTTGCTTTACTTTACAAGAGAAAAGACTGAATGGTTTGAGATTTCACTGTTTTTGCTGAAATCTTATGAGGCATCTAAAGCTAAGGGATTTTAATTATGTTTTAGTACTTGCCCCTAGATGGTAGCATTGTCATGCGGTAGAAAGAAGGCTTATAACAAAAATATTGTATATATTCTAGAAAATTCATTCATCTGAGGGAAAGGTGATGAGGAAGGCAGACTTTAACTAGAGCCAGGGAGAACAGAAGGATTCACCTCGTGGGAGTTTTCCTGTGGGTCTTGGCCACTGCATAATAAAGTCTATTGATGGTTAATGTTCAGTGGGAATCAGAGACAAGCCCAACAAAACCGCAGGGGACAAAGGTAGGAAATATGTTCAGAAAGATTAGTTTCAGACAAAAGCAGAAAGGGTTGAAGGACCCTTCTTTTACTTAAAATGAGTTTGGCAATGAGTAGTGTAATGTTACAGGCATGTAGTGTACTGTTTAGATAAGTGTCTTTAGAGCTAGAGTCCACAAATAATGTCAGGTAGCCAAAGTCTGAGAGACAAAAGAAGTAAGGACAGTGAACATCAGCAAGAAATTGTTAGAAATAGTGTGGCATAGCTGATATAGCATAAATCCCTAAGTTTTGTGTTAAAGACAACTTCACCCATGAGAACACAGGAGGAGCTAAGTAGTGAAAGAGGGAATTTGTCAAACATGTTGAAATTAAAGTCTCATGAGGCTTTATCAGCAAAGTGCAGAACTTAATAGGTTTAGTGACAAAGCACCTAATGCCAATGTCTTCCTACAACATTTCTTCTAGACTTGCTGTGTCCACTGGGATTGGGATTTGACTCAGAAGCAATATGAGACAAACTAAATTGGCTGTGATGCATGCTACATACCACTGCAGAAAGCCTGCAGCGGTGATGAAGATTTCTTTTCGGTCTCTGCTTAGAGATCTGTGCAAAGGATTATGTACTGAATGAAGGATAAATATCATTTGATTTGGCATATGCCCTAATTCTGCTAAGTGTCCAGGTCTGACAATTTAATGTGAGTGTTAGAAAAAAAAAAAAAATATATATATATATATATATATATATATATATATATATATATAGTAGCATTGTCGCCTCACAGTCAGATGCTGTCCGGTTCGATTCTCAGTTAGAGCATCTTCTGCGTGGAGACCTGCGTGAATGGGCGTACCTTCGTTGAAGGCTGTACGTCAGGGCTGGTAACTCAGCACGTAAAAATCAACTACCAATCATTAGTGAACCGGAGTTCCACTGTGGCAAGCCCTAACCGGGAAAAGCCGAAAGACACAACAACAATATATATATATATATATATATATATATATATATATATATATATATATATATATATATATATATAAAATAATAATTTCTGTAAGTCATAAATTAATTTGACTATTTTTCCCTGTTGATTCATTTTTCCATATTCTGTTTTACATGTATTTTACAGTTGCTGCTTTTTTTGAGCATTTCTGCATAAGAATAGTATAAAATAGTACATCCATCATCTGCCAACTTGCAAAACTTAGGGGCACCATCTGTCAAAAAGGATCTACTGCCTTGACTGATCTGTGGATATGCCAGTCAGTATAAAAATGACTCATCATCTTGGGTGAGAAAAGTCGTGTGCTTAACCTATCTTGTCATGTATGCAAAGTTCACATCCACATATAGTAGCTGGCTTTCTAGCCCCCCCGCATTGTAGCTGCTTTCAAAATATTATTTCTGGTAGCACAGCATAATGGAGTTCTAAAATATATTATTTTTTTTTACATTTTGGAAATCCACGGCATCATAAACAAAATCAGCCACTACTTCACAGATTTCCTGCAATGACCCCGCTGATCATGAATGATAGCTACTTCAGTGTCATTACTTATATTCCTGTAGATCTAAGTACATTTATTATGGATAATTTCAGTTACCCTTCAAAAACTGGCTTAGCTATGCATGGAAAACATATCCAATGCTTCCTTGACTATGTAGAACACATCAAACTTCTTAACCAGAAGGCATAGTATGCTGCAAAGTTTCCATAGTAATATCTCACCCTTGGATCTTCTCCTTAGTAATATCGCCCTTCTTGCAGAGCTTTATATCTATCATCCTCTATTTTTAAATAAGACCATAGAGAAGTGATCGTCTCATATAAGGCTGGCAGTATTCTCCAGACAAACACATCACTATTTAAGTATATCTCAAAAGCAAACTTTCTTTACCTACTAAACTAAATAATTCTCATTACAACTCATTTTGGACTGCCTATATAAATAGGCCTAATGCCTTTATCTCTAAATTTTATTCTCAACTAAATAGTTGTATAGCTTGATAGAAGGCCACACACTCCCAACCTTATAAAGGAAGACAGACATTATAGCAAAGGACTTAGGGAAGCAGCCAGAAAATACAGAGTTGATTACATTGCACTGAAAATGTCTGTAGTACAGCATGTGCATATGTGCATTTTCAAGTTGCAGTAGAGACTTAATCTCAGGCATACTTTTGTTAAGGCTCCTGGCACAGAGCAAAAGCACCTTAGTGTGAGTTGTGCTGCAAGTTGTTAGATGGGACTATCAGTGTACAGACATGTGTAAGCAAGGACTGGGGAGCAGCAATTGCTTACTGCAGAATGTGAAAGCCCTGGCAAGAGAGGTGCACATCATCCTTGACAATGCACCTGAGTTTTTTAGCCACCTTGTCTCATACAAACACATACTGGAACCCCTAGAATGGCACCAGCTACTAAGCTAATTACTGAAGCCAAAAATCTTGCTTTTGAATGTTTGTATCATTTTAGGTGATGATTAAGGTACCACTCAAAACCAGACTCTTTCTTGCCTCAGACATGTGCATTGCAAGGTCAAGCATATGGCTTTTTATTTCAACTTGGGTGAAACACCTATGGTCATTTACCCCTATGTGGTCAATTTCCAGGTTGTATTTTTATTTAGTACAAAGGAGGCATCTATAGGCCTACACAACATCCAAGATCTGCAATCTGTAAAAGACAGCTGTCTACCTGTTCCTGTCCAGCTGTCTGATAGCTGTGCCAGTATGCCTCATAACAGAATCATCAGTTGCCAAAGCATTTATTTAATAAATGCAGTCATTGTAGACATTAATGGCTTGTAGAACACACCCTTGTAGCTTTCTAAAATATGTTCAATTGTTACTGAACTATGTCTGGATGATCAAGAGGTGTGGTCTTGTAGCTCAGATATCTTATTTCTAATTCTAGGAGGCTTGAAAAGTGACTTTATAATAAGTTTGGCATACAGTGTATACCCCCCTAAACTGTCTTTACTCAAGAATTCTGGGCAAATACCCCAAAAAATTAGACAATGATGGCTCAAAATCAGGATCAATTTTTAAACATTAATATGTACCAGAAAAATCAAAAATGTTATGAGGGACGTGCAAAAATTTGATGAAAAATCAAGAACGTTCTGAAAAAAAAGGAAAGCTGAGGGGTATATTGAGTACATTATGCTATGAGTAGGAGGTTTCCTGACTCATTACTTATTTACACCTCTCACATAGCATGTCGTGTTATAGCAATTATAAGGTTTTACCATTAAGTGTGAGGCAGTTGCTAAACTTCCTAAAAATAACAAGTGCTGTCAGACTGGCCATGGAAGGGGTTGCAGATTATTACAGTTCCAAATTAACCAAAAATGTGAGTATGTTTAATGATGTATAAATACAGCAAGGTTTTATTATGATTGTGAGAGAAGTGGGTAAACTACAACTTGCAATTTTTATTTGTCCTTTAGTATCACAGCAGCATGCAGGTCTGCAAAATGCTATGCAAAGAAGCTAAACTAGTTTGCGAGTAGCAGAACCCACTGGAAATTGTCTCTAAGAATGTCCAGAAAAATTAGAACAATTCGACACATACACACATACAGCACACAGCACTATGATATGACTGAACAATGTAGGCACAGATGACATACTTTCAGTAGATAAAAGTAATAGAGCAAGATAAAATAAATAAGTAAATAAATAAGTAAAATAAATACTAAAATACAACAAAATTTATCAGTATAACCAGGTACCATACAACAATGTAGATACAGATACCACAGTTACTTAAACCATGCACTAAGTGCAGTAGATAAAAATCAGTGGACTAAAATGAAAAATACTGTAGCACAACTTGAAAATCAATGCAGCAAAAACAAATGTACTATAACACAACTTGAAGTTGTATATCCAGAGCTGACAAATAAGTGTAGGCATGGCCACCTCTTTTTTTAAATAGTGAATCAGGAGAACAAATCAGTGCAACAACATGCAAAAGCAGTGTAATATATACAGATATGTCAGAGCAATGCTCTCTCAGAGTGTCACAATTTCTTGAACAGTGCAGTTGAAGGAGATGTCAGTACAGTAGATGGGAAAAATCAGTGTAAGGGATAATAACACTGTGACACCCATGCCCTGGTCCAGCAATCAAGGGGCCTCAATCCTAACCTCTAACACCAGAGAGGGCATCTCATATATGAGGAAAGGATAACAAATACACACAGTAAAGTGCAATTTCCCTTAAGAGCACACAGAGATCACAGTCAGTCAAGGGCTGGTTGCTCCCTTGCTCTCCAGGTCCCCAATAAGACTCCCCACTGGCACAGCTATAGGGTCCAGATCTCAGCTTAGTGGGCAAGCTAAAACCTCTAACACCTTCTCTGTCCAACCAGTGCTTCATGTCCCTGCCCAAGTAGCTGACACACATGCACATGCACTTTGAGAAGAGTTTATACAACCACACAGACACTCCTGGGGAAGGCTGGCACAGTTTTTCCAGCTGTGCCCCTTTCTCCCAGACTATATGGTAGTTACACTTGCCACCACCCACTAATACTTATCAGCTACTCAAAGGCCCTTAAAAGGGTGTTCAATTATTACTGTGCAATATTATTATCCAATTGGTAGTTGTCACTAAACAGTCAAGGCTTAACTAGAGTGACTTGGACAGTAAACTCTATAAATATGCAATGTACTCTAGAGCTTAAATTATCTCTACACAAAACAGCCACAGTTAAAAGGGTTTAAAATATTTAATAATAAATAATTAAAAACACAAGACAATACTTTCTACTATGCATTGCTAGTCAAGAGTTTAGAGATCACAGAGAAATACTTAAAATAACACAGTAGTAAAGTTTTGACATCACAGAAAAACACTTAGTCTAATCTTTTTAGTTCCTAGATATTTCTAATGGAAAACACAAGTCTAAGATAACTTACATATGACAAGAAGCAGTGCTGTGAGTTGGATGGTCAAGACAAAAATGCTTAATGCCTTCTGATTCCCTCTGTTTAAATTGCTATTTTCAGTCCTGATTCCCATTACATCATTTCACACTTTCCTGGTGTTCCCAGGCTAACAGATACTACATAATTGTTATCTTGCACCTGGAGGAAACTACAGCCATAAAATACATTCCATACGTAAACTCTAGTAATTATTCCTTAAGTTAAAACAATAGGCAGGATGCTTCACTCCATACTCATTGACTCCAAATTCTAACTTCAAAGGGACACACATGAAATAATTTTAACTTTAAAGGACAGGAAAGAAATGCTTTTCTTAGCTTTCTTTACAGCAGAGGACAATGTTGCTACATTGTTTTAAGTTCAACATTTCACAGCATATCCTTTCATTTAAGAAAACAAGCTTGTAGTTCAACATTTCACAGTATTTTCTTTTAATTAAGAAAACAAGTCTGTAATTCAACATTCATATTTACAAATGATAGAATTATCTGCACAATTATATCTAGCTAGGCTGGCAGCCTTCACAAACACAGTGGTGGAATTATATGACCATGAGCACAATTTCTTGATCTGTGCAGTGATATAAAGAGCAACAAGAAACAATGGTAACACAATTACTCAAAAGTGCTGCACTATTGTATGAAGTTAAGAATGCAGTGCAGCAGACTTCGGCAGGAGAATAAATTAAGTAGGTTTAGGTAATATGGTATAAGTACAGTGAAAAGGCACCAAGTTACTATATAGTAAAGACTACAGAGTACTGTCTCAGAACCAGCAAATAAAAGCCCAGAACACTGCAAGTTCTTCTATAAATGAAAAGTGCAAACATCAAAAAAAAAAAAAACTAAATACATATGCTGGCAGGCAGTGCTAAATTAGCTGAAAAATGCACTTACCTTGTTTTGTACAGATCAGAATAACTACTCATGTAAATCAGTTTCCCAAGCAAGCAATATTGTGCAGCTGAGATGACACCTATAGTGCTATGTGACATGCCCATTAATTGTTGATCTCTCTTTGCTTTTGATTTTTGATTGGAGTTATTCATTTAAGGTTTGGTTATTTCCATTTTTTTAGCTTTTCTCTTAAATTGCATTTTGTTTTGTTTTAGTTATTTGTTCTTTTTGGAGTTTTAAGAGGTCAGTTAGAAAAGAATGATTTTGCAGACAGTGAATAAAATCTAATTAGTAGGAAGAGATGAGAAATAACATTCCTCAGTTAACTGCAAGTATTTAGTGTAATTGTTTCCTGTAGTTATGTGTGACTTGTTCTCTGTCTAAATATTGCTGCACTTTATCTGCATTTGACCCCCCCCCCCGTACTCCTGTTGTTTTTTTAAACTTTGTGGACTTGCCCAATCCTGCTATAAATCTGACTTTTGGCACTCCTCCTAGTCTGATCTCATCAGCTGATTCTACTGAGCACTGAGAGATCAACTGGGAACACCCGCTACAAACACTTACTTTCTTAAACTGGAATTATCATCTGTTTACTACTTTCCCACTTACCAAAAAAACACACTTTTTTCAGCTGCTTTTACTGTATTTCTGCTTATTTCTACTTTATTTTGTTCTTTTGTTCTGTTTGTATCATTCTTAAAGTATTCAGTTGCATTTAATCTGCTGTAATTATTAGTGCTTTTTAGCAGGCTGATTACATTTTAACTGTTATTCTAAGCCTCTTAGTACTGATTTAAGTAGTTGGTCTCCAAACCAGTTATTTTACGTTAAGAGGGTGTGTGGCCTACACTCCTGTGGGAGGAGAGGGTAGCCTCCACCCTTCTGAGAAGGGAATTGCTTGTGAAGGCTCATTGTGCCTGTTATTCTAAATGACTCTGTTCTGGTTTAAGCATTTGGATTACATTGGGAAGGTGTTTTAGTCTACACTCTTGTGGCAGGAGAGAATAGCCTGTGCCTTTCCGAGCTGTGAATTGTTGCTGTAAGTCTTATTGTACCTTTATTAGATTGGCTAGAGGGCCAGCTTGTTTGAAATTTGAATTTCTATGCTTGAGCTATTTGGCAATGTTTGTTGAGAAGAAGAGTGTTGCTGGTTTCTGCTAAACACTACAAACCGTATGACTTAAATTACCATATCCAGTTTCAGCACTTGTTTTTCCTGCATTACTTGAGTATTTCTGTGATGAATATATTTACTTTTTGACCTTTTCTTACAGTCTTTAGTTAGAGCTGCCTTGGTTCCACTTTAGTGACAGTAGAAAGGACTTGAGTTATTTTTGGGCCCAGGATTGTGTAAAGGAATATGAGTGTGCTTTTTTATTGGCCACAGGGCCTTATTTGTATTTCTATGAAATCTCCACTGCTATGTAAGCATCACAGTTGTATAACACTTGGCTCATAACCTACGAACTCCGAGACATTTGGCAATATTTGTCAACTATGCTAATTGAGAAGTATGATGCTGGTTTCTGGTAAACCCTACAAAAGCAAAGACTTACATTATCATACCCACTGTTTTGGCACTTGTTTTTCACATGTCTTCTAACAGCTGCATTCCCCTTTGTAATCTGTCTAGATGCCAATGTCTCAATGTAAGTGTCCCTTAAAATACTCTTACTGTCTAGAGAGATTTTTTTTTTAACAGTTTGTGGATAACTTTATTGCTCATCAATTTCCTTGTGTTATTGACCTTCACTCCACCCTAGTAGATCAGCAGCCATGGATATGTACTTCCTGAATCTCTTTGTGGCCAGTCTGATTGAGATGGGTAATATGAGGCATTTTAGCAATTTCCCCATGTACACTGATGACACACTTATTCTTAATAAAACAGATAAAGTATGTGAGAGGTGTATGGTGGGAGGTTGGCATAGTAGTTAAGGTGGATGCCTTACAAACATAAGGTACAGGGTTTGATTCTCACAGTGGGCAATTGGCTAGGCTTAAAATGGCTCATGAGGGCAATTAGCCTAGTACTAATCTATGAAATCTATGAATCTATATACACTTTAATGCTGGAGGCAAAACTCTCTCATACAACCAAACCTAATCCTATAGATGTTGTCAGTGACACATGCGCCATGCCTATTGTACAGGGTAAAGACCTTACACATAAAATGACATATGCTGAGGCACACACAGGTAACCTTCCTAAAAGACGAAAACCTCCTGCACAGCACAATCAAAAAAAGGTCCTCAGTTATTACTGAATCATTCCATTAAAATGCCACTCACAGCTATACAGAGTAACCCAGTATCTAATGTCTTTGCTGCTAAGCCTTTAAGGCAAACCAATGCACAACCAATTTTCCTGGTCATTTGTGATTTTATGCCTAAGCACACCGATGTCCCTCTCACCAGACTGAGTAAAGAGAGTCATGGTTAGCTACCTTTCTGAGGCTAGGATCCATCAAGTCACACAGATACTCAGGTCATTGAACCACAGGTACCAGTATGACTCTCATAGTCCATGTGGGTGTTAATAACCTGAGATGTCCCTCCTTTGACTATGTGAAGCAACATATGTTTGAGCTCATTGATTATGTGTCTCAGGCAGGTATGAGCCTAGCACTGAGCAACATACTACCATCTCCAAGAATTATGCCACATTACCAACAGAAAATGATTGATTTTAACAATTGGCTTGGCTTCTGGTGTCAATCCAAGGGGATACAATATTTGACAGCCTAAGGGGACATTGTTGACAGACCACGCTGCTTTGCCAGGGATGGTCTGCACTTATCCCCTCTAGACTTTTAGATATTGACAAAGACCTGTTCCACCCCTTAGTGCCTTTTTTAGGCAATGACAAACTGATGAACCTTCCAACATAACTGAACCTATGAAGGAATATCTGGAGGTGGTTCTGCTCAATGATAGAAGTCTCAACAAGGAAACTACACTACCTGCAAGCCTGCTTCTCCCTGGAAAGTGTAAACATCTATGTAATAACTGATACATGATTTAAAATCATGTAGAGTACCCTGGCAGTGCAAGGTTATAATGTCTTTCACACCTGTAAACTAGCTACTGCACATTAGGGAACTAAAGGTGGAGGAGTCTCAGCCTTTATTAAAAACAACCTCACATCCAGACTAGTTAGTGTATGACTCGCTGGAACTCATACACAAGCAAACTCACCTTAAACATGGTCTTGTACCATATCCTTGCAACCTACAGGTTCCCTTTCATGTCCCCAGAAACCTATGCTACCTATGTCAATATACCACAGTCCCTCACAGTTCAACCCAATACAATCATCCTTGGGGAGGTCAACTACCCCTCAAAAGATTGGAAATCCTATACCACTTCTAATGCATAAGCCCAGCAATTCCTAAACTTTGTTAATACTAACATCCTGGAACAGTTGGTCCATTCTCTAACCAGGGGTACATACATCATTGACCTTGTACTCACAAATATGGGGGAGCAATGTCCCTCACCCAGTGTAGTATCCTCACTCATCAGATCTGGCCATAAAGCAGTATACCTTTTAAATAAAAATTAAGTTTAGGGACCCAACTAAATATTAAAACAAACTTCAAAAACAAAAAAAAAAGATGATGATAGTTCCAACAAACATGTTTATTGTTAGCACTTTCATCTACTACAATCAGTAAACTTCTTCAGACATCAACCATTCATTCACAAAAGTTTAAATATGATGTGTAACCATGACATCACTTCCTGAGATTCTTAAAGCTGCATTCCACATAAAATTCACTTGTTAATGCAAATGTTATGACTGCATCTAAAATATCATATAAAAAATTCACTATTCAGTGTAATTATAAAAAAAATATATATATATATATATATATATATATATATATATATATATATATATAGTTCCCCTTTATGATCTCGAAATATTGAAAGCTTGAATTTCAGTAATTATAAATTATAAATTATATATATATATATATATATATATATATAATTATATATATATATATTATAAAGTCGAACAGCCCACAAGCCCGAAACACACAAACACGAAAAATAAAATCCTGAACATTCACAGACCATACACCACACAACACGCACACTATTCAACCCACAACACACAAACAACACAATCCTATATTACATCTATGCAGGAGGGCAAGCCCCATTGCACCCCCATGTGGGGGGCTATGCCCCCCACAACCCCCCTACTTATATATACCAACTCTGAGGTCGCACTAACAGTTAAGAAATGCAGTACTCACTTGTAGACATTCCACACTCCCTCACACACACATCACACATGCGCAAACACAAACACATCCAACACTGACACTCATACTGTCACCTCTGTACCCTAACACATGCGCACAACTTACAGTAACACTCACATACATTCACTTACCTTCACTTCCTTAAAACATCCTGGCCAAACACTTCCCATCCCGTTGCTGCAGTGCATAAGCACAGATTTGAGATATTCGAATTCGCGCTTATGCATTTTTGAGAGTTTTCATTTTCGCCTTTAAAGTCCCGAGATATTGAAATTCGAGCTTTCAGTATTTTGGGATTGTAAAGGGGAACTCTCTCTCCCTCTCTGTCTATATATGTATATATATATATATATATATATATATATATATATATATTTATATACACACACAGCACAGTTATTATCTGTCTAGTGATTTTAACTTTAATACACACTTCAGGGAACTGTATTCATTTAGACCCAGGGAAGCTTGGGCATATAATCTTTGTTGCCACAATAATTCTCTCTCCTCTAACCTTAATGGCCAAGCTCCCCCCCTAATGTCTTGTTGCGCTTGATCAATAACTATATACCGAAATTCACGATCAGGATACTCCATAACATGTCTAGCCAGGGCATTATTATGATTGGCTTTGGATATATTGTACTTATGTTCATAGATACTTTGTTTTACACAACACTCCTTTTTTCCTATATTGAAAGTTGGGCATAATTGGCATTGAGAAAAATATACCACACCTTTATTTTCACATGTATATTTCTCAATGATGTTAAAAATCTTGCCACCTATTTTAAATTTTGTAGTAACTTCTATATATTTATAATAGTGGCAGTGCCACATTTTTTCATACCCCTATGTGGTATGTAAGATTTCCATCTAGACTCTAATAGGTTTTTCAGATTCAAGCCACGTTTGAAAATAATTCTAGGTGTGTCGCCCAGTTTCTGATTAATTCTAGTATCTTCATTTATTAAAGCCCAATTTGTAATCAAGACATTCCTAAGTGTCCTGGCATCATTTGAAAATGGGTTAATGAAGCTCAAATTATATATAGCATTTGACATATTATATCCTATAGTGACATCCTGTACTGACTCACTTGATGTTTGGCACCTTCCGGTAACAGTGCCCCGGTTTAATATTGCTGCAAAGTGCCCTGCTTCCCTTTTTATGGTGACTTCCTTAATGACATCATCCACCAACATTGTTGGATATGCCCACTTAATAAACATTTGTCTTAAACGTTCACATTCCTGATAATAATCATCATCCAGCATCACCATTCTAGCAGCTCTAACTATTTGCCCCTTTATCACAGACCTTTTTTGTGATTGGGGAGGGAGCTGCTATAATGTAGGAAGCTGTTCGAATATGTTGGCTTTCTATAGATATTGGCAATATATCTACCATTGACATTATCCTTGGCTAATCTCACATCATGATAAGGGATAGAGGACATGTTAAACGATGATGTAAAGCATAAAAAGTTTGTTAATGAAGTGATTTCATTGACAAAATCATTTGCCACCCTCTCGTCACCTTTAATGATAACAAAAATGTCATCCAGGTATAATGTGTACCAATGGACTTTTTCTTTAAACATGTGGTTTGGAAAAAGTAGTTCCTGCTCCCAATGAGCCATAACACAGTTGGCAAAAATGCCTCCACATGGTGACCCCATTGCAACACCTGTTTTCTGAAGGTAGAATTGTCAAACAAAATAAAGTTGCTGGAGAGAATAATTCCCAACAAACATTCGATCAAATTAATTTCTTCAGAATCTACCCCTTCTTAAATAAAAATTCTCTAGTCCAAGAAATACCTAATACCTGGGTTATGACTGTGTATAAATCACATATGTCACTAGTAAGAAGATTATGTTTCAACAAATTCTAAATTGTTAATAGCTTCCAAAAAATGCCATGAATCAGAACATATTTGTGATTCCCTACTCAGATATTTCTTATGCTTGGAGTCTACAAGCTTAGCACAGGCATAGGTCAGTGACCTCCTACCACCCACAATAGGTCAGAGGGGTTGGTTACGTAGATCTTTGTGAATTTTAGGTGCTCCAAACATAACCGGATACCTAGGCACATTCATATTTAAATAGTTAAATGTATCGATATCTATAGCAGCTTCTAAAAATAAATCATTTATTATTGTTTTAACTCTCTGGTAAGCTATATTTACTTCATTCTTAGAGGCACCAATATAAGCTTTGGTTTTCAGTATGTTTTTTACTCTGTTCTTGAAGTCATCATCATCATCCATAAAAATCAACTCACCCCCCCCATCTGGTTTCATTACTCTTACGGCCTGTAGTTTCACGAATTCTAGAACTTCTCTATCACTGTCCGTGATATTTGAACTGGTCAGGGGATGCATAGACTTATTTAAAGCTGCCCTAATGTCCATCTCGCATATTTTTTTTTTAAAAGGCTTAGGGTATTATGTAATGGTGGATTAAAAATACTACTTACTCTATAGTCTTGGTTAGTATAACCATTGTTGCCCAACAAAATAGTCAGACTTAACTTACGCAAGAATATCCGTAAGTCCAATAAAGTTCTGGGAAAGTCCGCCCGTAGAGTGAGTACAAACGATAATCCTTTTGCTGAAGATATCAATCAATTCACTTGGTACATCAAAGGAAGAATAGTTATAAATCTTAAAATCCTCAGTAGAATTCATCAAGATCTTAGGTACTGTTCTCTCTGGGGATTCATTCCTTCCATCATCATGTTGTATATCCTCGACTAATGCTGTCTCTGATTCTGTTTCTTCTGACATCGTCTGGTTGTTGTACCTCCCTGTTGTGCTTGCTCATTCTTCCTGCCCCTCTGAAAACCCTGATCACCGGGTTGATTGACATTCCTCTGCTGGTCTCTAAGACAGTCACTACATCTCATCAATGCTTGTGCCCCTCCCTGCACTTGGGTATCTTCCATCTCTCATTTATATCTGCCTCGGAGCTCGATCTGTCATGCTGATCACCCAGGTGCGTATTTTCACTGTTGTATCTATTCTGAGATTCCGGATAGGCCTTCCCATTATAATAGTCCCATTGGTCTCCAGATAATTTTTTCATTTTGACTTCCCTTAATTTCACCAAAGTGCAATCAATGCTGGTAAAAATCTGGGAAAATTCATACTTATACCTGAGTAAGTTTTCATCCTGATTAACGTCATTTTCTAATGCCGTCAAATCATTTCTCAGCATTACAATCTGTCCCTTATACTGCTTGATGAGCAACTCGAGGAACTCACAGCCCTGTGTATCGAATAGTTGCAGTAATTCCAGATGGAAAGGTGAGTTCCTCACTAGGCCTGTAAGAAATCTCCATTGCTTAAGACCTTTAGGTATATGCCTTCTATGAATACATTCCTTGAAGCATGCAATTTCAAGTTGCAATTTCCTAAGTTTAAAAAGTTTTTGGTTAAACACTTTATACAATCTTTTTTTGCCCAGTTCTATTGTTGTCCGAACCAGTATATGGTAACACACTCCCATTATTACTGTTCAAAGTAACAAGAATGCTTAACCGTTCAGTTAACAGCGGAATTACTGTGTTATCACTACCATTTCCAGCACTTGTTTGACCATTAATTCTCATTTGTTCATCACTAATGTTATACTTTTGTGTATTTTCACTATGATTTGCAGTCATAAGCCTCCCATTCAAGGGTGGCGAATAGCTGGAATACATGACGAGTGGAGCTGCAGAAACAGACACGTAAGATAAATCCACATGCCACAGCTGTTCAGCCCCTACACTGGCTGTTGAAACAGAATGCTCCACATAGTATGCAGTATGTAATTTCTTCATTAAATCATCCACTCTCCCTATCAGTTGTTGAAAGAGAGCAGTCAACTTGGCAGTAGAACCATTACTGTTGTCTAAGGATTCACTAGATTAATTTTGCGAAAGTAGCAATAAAGATGCTAGAACTTCTTCACTCATCTTCACAAAAACAACTAAAACAAACTAAATATTAAAACAAAGTTCAAAAACAAAAAAAAAGATGAAGATAGTTCCTACAAACATTTATTGTTCAGCTACTACAGTCAGTAGACGTCTTCAGACATCAATCATTCATTCACACAAGTTTAAATAGGATGTGTAACCATGACATCACTTTCTGAGATTCTTAAAGCTGCATTCCACATAAAATTCACTTGTCAATGCAAATGTTATGACTGCATCTAAAATATCATACAACAAATTCACTATTGAGTGTGATTTTAAAATATATATATATATATATATATATACACACACACACACACACACACACACACACACACACACACACACACACACACACACACACACACACACACACACCACAGTTATTATCTGTCTAGTGATTTTAACTTTAATACACACTTCAGGGAACTGTATTCATTTAGACCCGGGGAAGCTTCGGCATCTAAGTCCAAAAAGGTCATTACCCACTGTACTCTGCCCTTATCAGACCAATCATAGAGTACAATGCTCCCTTTGGTATGTGCCTTTCCAGATATATGCAACAATAGAGCAATTTCAGCCATTTCTTACAAAAATAATTCAAGGAGTAACAAACCTGGCTTACATGGAGCACCTTAAAGCCCTTTCCCTCTACTCAGTCTTCTATAAATTGCTAATCTTTACCTGGCTTACAATACATCTGCAAACCTCAAATCTATAACTTTCCTGCATGTTTGTATGTAAAACAGTACCAGAAATCATACCTCTCAACCACTTAATGTAAGAAATCTGAACAAAGCATAAACAATGGGGGGACAAAGGCCCCAAAATAGGGATCATTTTTAAATATACTGTTCTTATAAACTTAGCAAATTGAAAGAATAACAGGTTTTGCATTTACATGAGTGTTCTGAAAGGTATGAAGTCTGAAACTCAAAAGTCTGCCATTATTTTCTGACTTAACTCCTCAACGATTTTCCAGAAAACTAAACATATAATAAAGACTAGATCAAAAATTTGAAACAAAAATCTAGACATTCTGTAAAAAGCTGGACAGTTGAGAGCTAAGTCAGAAATGCAAGGTCTAAAGACCTAAATTTTGTCTGTGACTTAAACAGAACAAGATGGAGAGACAGATATGTGTCCCAGATACTGCCCCTCCTCTGAAGCTGAATTTGTCTGTTACCTAGTATGACACACCAACACTGGCCTAGCAATCAAGGAGTCTCAATATTCACCACTGGACATAGTGGGGAATGTACCCACCGGGAGAATGACAAGTTCACACACAGTAAAGTGCAATTTCCCATACTTGCACACAGAGACCACAGTCAGTCTGGGGTTGGTTTCTCCTTCTTTCTCCAGATCCCCAATAAGACTCCCCACTGGCACAACTATAGAGCTGAGTCCTTAACCAGGGTCCCAAGTCAAGTCCTCCAACACTCTGTCCAACCAGTGCTTCATGTCTCTGCCCAAGTAGCTGACACACACTCTTGTAGATTTGTTTTACACACACACACACACACACACACACACACACACACACACACACACACACACACACACACACACACACACTCACACACACACACACACACACACACACACACACACACACACACACACACACACACACACACACACCTGGAAAATGCTGGCACAGGTTTACTAGCTATGCCCCCTTATGCCCAGACAATAAGATAGCTATCACTGCCACCAGAACCCATTATTGGCTACTTTAAGGCCCTTATCAAAGGGTGTCCAAGCTTACTGTATAATGTTACTATTAATCCAAATGGTAGTTTGACCAAGAATAAGGCTATTAGGAGTTGCCTGCATAGTGTCACTAAATAAATATGCAAGCACTCTCAGAGCTTACATATGTCTCACAAATATCAGCCAAAAGATAGGTTTAAATATATTTAATAATAAATAATAAAAGAACAAGAAAATACTCAGTAAATCATCACAGTAACTTCAGAGTTCAAAATCACAGGAAATATTTAAAACATTATTGTGAGACAGTCTTAAATAAATACAGAAAACATCTAAACTAATCGTTATCATGTTTCTTACTGAACCTAAAAAAATTACTGTACCCTATATATATATATATATATATATATATATATATATATATATATATATATGTATATGTATATAAACTGGCAGGTAAGACAATTCTCAGTACTAGATTAAAATAAAGTACTTCCCTGGTATTCCCAGGAATCATGCATTCCAGTAAATCAGTTTCCTAGATGAAAAAGTTATGCAGGTCAGGATATCTGAGGAAGTGGAAAAAGGGCGAAGGTAAAGAATAAGCTAAAGGTGTAGGATAGGGAACAACTGTTTTGTCTGGGAAGTTAAGTGGGTAGACTAAAGTACACATGTTAAATTCAAGAAGGTAGTTAATCATAATTGTAAAAGTCCAGCCCCTTGTAGCTTTAATAAATAAAATAATTATTCCTTGACATGGATATCATAAACAGCTGGTTCTGGGATAAATATCAGAGTATCAGGTTTGCAAATAGCAAACTGTGCTTTTCTGGCACCGATACCAAACTGTAAACTTTGGCATCAAAATATGGCATCACCTCACCAGCACACACATCTACATGAAATGAAACCTAACTTAAATCCATTGGGCTATGGCTTGACCCCCACCTCCGAATCATTAACACACATTTGGAAAAATATTTGTGCAAATTTTAACTCAAAATTTAATATGACTCCTGTTCTCTTTTAATGCTGTTTCCACTTTGAAAAAACATTTACTATCACCACAGCTGAATATCCTATTCCCATCTTTGTTAACCTAATCACTACCTGTGGAAACATCTCAAAAATATTCATAGATTTATTGTGCAACCCCTCAAAAGTTATATTTTGTATCACATAAGTACAATGGGGAGGTAATATTCAGACAAAAGTATCTCTTCATAATTACTTTTAATGTTTCTATCTGTTCTAAGGCAGCTGCGTTATATGAGTAGGTAGGAGGGGAAATAGTGATAAATATTTTGACTATGAATATTAAATTATGAGACGGTCCAAATCATGGATGTTGAACTTGGAAGTTAGCACCTCAGATTAAGTGTTCTCATTGGCCAGAATGTTTACACTATTTTAATTCATTTAGTAGTAGGTGGTTACTAAAACTGTCAGACTGCAGAGCTTATGAGCTGAATTTAGTATCCTCTGCCATGACATGGCATGGCTGACAGGTTAGCACTGTCATGTGACTTACTAACTTTCTCTCAAAGGGAATAAAGAATTGAATGATAGGTTCATATGTTCTTGGGTTTAGAGGTGATTATTTAGACTAATGATCCTAAAGGACCTTTTTTTAGGCTTAGCCATGCTTCCCAACTGTAATGGACAGTTATTATACCACTCATTCTATAGGAGGTATAACTTTGGCAACAGTAGAGGACCATTTACATGCTTCTTTTTTCCTAATAGGGACATAAGTGGCAGACCAACTTACATTTATGATTCCCCATCCACTGATCCAAATTATGCTTGAATAAGTAAAAGGAGGAACTCTGCTTCACGTGTTTAGGAAGGTTGTTCCAGAGAAGGGGTATTCCCTGAGACACATACTTGTGCCTTCAGCATGTCTTATTTATGTTGCAGATGATTATTAGCTCCATAGATCAGGTGTTTCTGGTGCTATTTGTTTTGTGGATGGACCATGAGTCCATAAGAGCTGGATCAGAGGATGTTTTGTAGGCCAGACATAGATATCCTCTCAGCAGTCTGTGCCAGTCCGAATGTAGGGATAAGACTTCGAGGTGGTCCGCATAGGACATATTGTCTATACCATGTATTGCTTTTGTGAGTAACCTCTGTGTATACTCCAGTAGCTGTATCTGCCTGGTCAGGTACATACTTAAGGGAGCATTCTGCTCAATGACTAGTCTAATGAGGGTATAGTACAACTGAATAATGGAATCCTTGCACCTAGATGCCATACCCTTGTTTATAAATTGCAAGATATGTTTTGCATAGCTTGCAAGTTGGATAACACAGTGATATTGTCAAGAATTAGGACAGACGTATTTATCCATGTCAGTCTAAAGAGACGGCTCACAGTAATTGTCAACAATATCTGCAGATATCAAAGAATATTAAAATGGTAAAATTAAACAACATGTAGAAGGAGGGATATCTCCATTTGCATGTGTCAAACTGGATATAAATACCGGAGTTAGATAAGGAGATAAGGCTGAAATGAGGGGTAAACAGCTAAGATGATTACAGTGATGGAAACATCTATTCTGATGACTATATATCCTAATCAGGGGTGCATAGATTTTTAAAGCAGGGGCAAATGTAGTTCATTAATCAGAGTTTATTCAGGTCGTTCTTTTTGCTCTATTTTTTACCACAGTTAATCCTCAGCTTCTTCTAGTGGCCCTCCTTACCTTCTGTATCCACCAGTTTTGTTGGTAAGTCCCTGGTCTTTCTCTGAATATGATTGGAGCTGGTGAAGAGGTGGAGACATCCTATGGCAGTGGTACATTATTGTATTTAATAGTTTTCTGTTTAGGCCTAATTCCCCGTGTGATATGTGCACATATTCTCCAAGGGGTTGACATGCATTGGGTTCTACAGCATATGATCCATGTCTCTTTATACTTCTCAGCCAATGTCCTACCCTACTTGTAGACAACATGTCCAACTTGTCCTCACTCTGCACCAGGAAACATCCATGCTGCTGTGCCCAAATGTGTAACCCTCCCTGTTCTTCTCCCCAGGGATAAACAAGCTGATGTAAGCTTCTGAAGCCTGCCCACGCTCTTTTTGGCTCCTCTAGTGCACAGTTCATCTGGGTCTAATCGGGGATTTATACCTCTCCACCATGAAGACAGGTATTCATTCAGGCTGCTTCTATGAAAAACTGCAAAGCCTTAAGATCTATGAAAAATACAAACAATCATTCTTAAATATAAATAGTGGCAATGTGGGAAATGGGTGAATCAACAGGGGACCCTTTAAGAGTAATAGTGTCAGGACTAGTAAAAATGTTGCTGAATTGTTGGGGGTATATTATGTTTTATCATGTTCATTTTGTCAATACTTAATATGTCATTTATCTTTAAGCAAAGTTCAATATTATGACTGCAGTCTCACATTGTCACTTTCTATCAGCTGTGGGATTGTTGCTAATACAATTCAATACAATTTCCATGGTCAGCTGACTTTTAGCTGGCTTTGCATAAAGTGATTTTTTTTTAGATTAAATTTTATTATTTTTCTTTATTCATCAAAAATGTTCAACCTCATAGGAAGGACACTTAGAGATCAAGATGGGAGCAGAGCCCCTGCAGCAATGGTTGCAGGGATGGGCAGCCCCTTATTTGTAAAAATGATATGTAGTTTGTACTGCATTTTGTGTTGTGGCTTTTATAGTTAGACTGTTTTACTTTTAAATATTTGTCATTTGTGATGTTTCTGTTTCAACATAGATGTACTCAAACTTTTGATATACAGCTCTTGCTTGGAGAGTTTATGATAGATGTACTCAAGTTTTTTTATAGAGCTTTTGCTGGGAGGGTTTATGATGTACATCAGACTATAAAAAAATGAAAATAAAAATCTAAGGGAATTTATAGGTTCATACTTGGCTAGTGATCACTAGGGCTGTTATAAGTCTGGCCATGCATCCCAAATGTGTCCCACGAAGAATTGTATCCTAGACATTATTTTAGGGAGTCTTTTTTAGGTAGGACATAAGTTAGTGACTGCTTCTGTCCATCAAGGGGCATAGGTGTAAGACCAGTGGTGATTTCCCATCCACTGGACCAGGTTAGGCTTGTTTAGGGTTAGGGTAGGACTTTGTTTTATATGGATAGGGAGCATATTCCAGAGAATGGGAATTCTGTGAGATGCATTTCCGTTCCTCCAACATGTCTTATTTATATTGCAAACAAAGTTTAGATCCTGATATCTTGTAGTTCTGATACAGTTCATTTGGCAGATATGCAAAAGATCCATTAGAGCAGGATCCAAGAATGCCTTGTATGCCAGGCAAAGATCGCGCCTCAATAGTCTGTAGGAAACAAGAATAAAGAGACAGAGCTTTGAGGCAATCTGCACAGAACATTGTGTTTATGCCCTTTATTCATTTTGTGAAGAACCTTTGCAGATATTCCAGCTGTTGTATGTGCCTAGTCAGGTACATACAAAAGGGGGCATTATACTCAATGATGGGTTTGTTGAGGACTGAATACAGTGGCATGATCACTTACATGATCATAGATGCCATGTCTTTACTTAAAGTTGAATGACACAGAATGATTTCCTTACTAACATGAACACATGCTGGTTGAAAACCAGGTTACTATCTACATGTATTCCCAAATCCTTAACTACCTGGTCTTCTTTTAGGGGTGTTTTATTGATAACATAGTTTCTGAGGGTGTCCAACTTCCCAACAGGTACTGCTATGCATTTCTTGATATTGAGTGGCTTTGGCATTACTCATTTGCCTGTCTTAGGCCTTCTTGTAAAATGTTAGTGTATGGGGAGGAGGGATTCTAAAACTGTTTCTAGTTTGCAATCATCTGTGAAAATGGTCAGCCAGAGGCCTTTGTCATTGGTATTGACTTCTAAGAAGTAGAAGCCAAAGAGGAGTGGGCCCAGTATGGAGTCATTTACTCTCATCCATAGCCTTGGTTATCTTCTCGAAGAAGTCCACCAGGTTTAGTGGGAATGACCTGCCTTTGGTGAAACAAACTGGGTTGGATCCAGTAGCTGAAGATTTCCTATGTCATTGTTAATCATTTCCATGGTAATTCTTTCCATGGTTGCATAGGTTCATAGTTGTGTACTAGGCTAACAACCACAAGGGCCTTTTTAAAACTAGCAATGTATCCCAAATCTCTGATAACTTCTAGTTCCTTTGAAATGTGTAAGCAAGGGCTTAGGAGATGAAGCATTTACAAGCCAGGGCCTAGGAGATGAACCACTTACAGGCTGCCTCTGTCAATTTGAGACATAAGTGCCAAGCCAGTGATGAATTTCCTGTTCCCCATTCAGTTGTCCAAGTTACACTTGAATTGGGTTAAGGAGGAACTCTGCTTCACATGGACGAGGAGCCTGTTCAAGAAAAGGCGTGGTCTCTGGGATACATACCTGTCTATCTAACAGGTCCCATTTATGACACAGGCAAGGTTTAGGCCTTTAGAATGAGTAATTCTGGTGCTGTTTGTTTTGTGGATATACAGGATGTTCATCAGGGTGGGGTCTAAGAATGCCTTCTGTGCCAGGCATAGATCTCCCCTCAACAGCCTGTAAGAGACAGAATACAGGGATAGGGCCTTTAGCTAATCTGCACAGGACATGTTACTTACACCCTATATTTTTTTAGTGAAGAACTTCTGTGGACATTCCCACTGTTGTATGTGCCTGGTTGGGTACCTACCAAAGGTTGCATTGTACTCAATGAAATGTCTGATGAATGCCAAATACCTCCTTGGACCTAGGTATCATACCTTTTGTATTGCCCATGCACTGGCCCAGTAATCAAGGAGCCTCAATCCTCACCACTAGCACCAGTGAGGGGCTTCCACATTGGGAGGATAACAAATACACACACAGTAAAGTACAATTGCCCTTAAGAGCACACAGAGATCACAGTCAGTCTGGGGCTGATTTCTCCCTTTCTCTCCAGATCCCCAATAAGTCTCCCCACTGGCCCAGCTATAGAGTGGATTCCTTATCCAGGGTTCCAAGCCAAGTCCTCCCAGCACTCCCTCTGTCCAACCAGTGTTTCATGTCCCTGCCCAGGTAGCTGACACACACACACACACTTTGAGATATGATTTATATACAAACATACAGACACTCCTGAGGAAGGCTGGCACAGGTTCACTAGTGATGCTCCTTCTGCCCAGGCTATAAGGTAGTAATCCACTGATACCAGAATCCCTACTTTTCAGCTACTATAAGACCCTTCCCAAAGGATGATGAATTCCACTGTGTAATATTACTGTTATTCAAATAGTATGACCAAACATTTAAAGCTATTCCAGAGTATCACCAAATACATGCAAGTACTCTTAAGAACTTAAATTATCTCTACACAAAACAGACACAGTTATAAGGTTTGAAAACATTTAATAATAAATAATAAAACCACAGCAAACGACACCGGCCCACAGGATAATGGATCCACAAATGATCTCCAGCCACAGAGTAAAAAATTCTTTTAATACAGGCCATGACTCAAAATTTCACAGAACACAATGTAGTACACAGTATAGTGTATACTGTGTACTACATTGTGTTCTGTGAAATTTTGAGTCGTAGCCTTTATTAAAATATTTTTTTACTCTGTGGCTGGAGATCGTTTGTGGATCCATTATCCTGTGGGCCGGTGTCTTTTGCTTTGGTTTGGTGCTTATAAATAATAAAACCACAAGACAATACTCATCAATTCAACAGCGATAATAGAGAGTTCAGAAATCACAGGAAAATATTTTTAAAAAACATTGTAGGATAGTCTGACATAAATATAGAAAACATCTAGACAATTCTTACTATTTCTATCTATCTCTAAGAGAAATCACTGTTCTAAATACTACTTACAGAGCAAAGGCAAAGTGCTGGTGAATTGATGTGTTCAGGTTCAGACAAAAATGAAAAATGCTATCTTTCTTTCTGTCCTTAAATTGATAATACACAGTACTGCTGAGTCATTTCAGATTACATCATTCCTGTCTCTTCTCTGATTAAGTTTCCCAGGCTCACAGAACTTACAATTTAACATTTCTCTTTTAATCTCCACCTGCCAGGAAGCCACAGCAATAAAAGCCACTTTACATATCAGACCGAGTAATTATCTATGTTTAAAGACAATAGAAAGAATTTCTAGCTCAGACATCCTGTCTCAGAATTTGAGATCAAACAGTCATAAAATACTTTACTTATCAGCTTTATTCCAGCAGGGTGCACTGTTTTTACATTTTTGAAGCTTAGAACATAACACAATTTTCTTACATTTGTTATACAAGCCCGTGGATCATATTAATATTTACAATGACATAGAATTATTTACAAAATTATATCTAGCTAGGCTGGCAGCCTTCACACCTTTGTTTATAAGTTGCATGATATAAGAATGATTTCTTCTCTACTGTAGATACATGATTGTTGAAGGCTAGATTATGGTCTATATATATCCCAAGTCCCTCACTACTGGGTCAACTCTTAAGGGTGTGTTGTTGTCAGAAGAAAAATTCAAGCGAGTCACATCTGCCTCAGGTGATGAAAAACTTCTTAATTTGCAGCTAACTAGATTACAGCAGCATGTTGGCCAAGATAATCTCAATCTGATCAGCTTGTTTACTGACATCAACTTTTATACTTTCCTGTTACTAGCCAAAATAGCTTTTGTTACATTTCTGACAGTTGACAGTTGGCTATGAAAAACATCTAGGATATCACAAATTACCTCAGAAAATAATGGTTTACCACAAAACCACAGCTAGTGTAGAATGTTTACCTCAAAACCACAGTTAGTACAGAATGTTCAAAAAGGTACAGAATACTTAGTTCGACAGTGGTAGCTGGAATTTTCCAGGACACACAGCTTGCCTCAGTAAATTAAGTCTTACTCAGCCGTGCATCCTTTTACCAAGCTTTCATTTAACTGCAGTTAGCTTTCTTTATTCAGAAGTATAGAAAACAGATGTTATTCAAGTTCATAAGCAAATTACATCTATCATAGGTAAAGCCCATCTTTAATAAACACGGTTCAATGACCTTTTCTTACCAACACTTCAGCAAATAGCATATTCATTTTGCTAGATGGGAGAAAGAGACAAATAACAGTATGTTTTAAAACTTTTTCTCTTAACATTTCCCCCCTCAAAACACTTTTATTTGTCTTTTTATTTCAGCAATATATGGTAAAAACTTAAGCTTTTCTTTGCATACATTACTTCATTTGCAAGACAAACTTTTAAACTTCAAAACATTTGCAAAAGTCACATTTCAATGTATTCACTTTCACCAGTCTGTTGCAACTGCTGGTACATCGTCTTCGTAACAGCAGTATCAACCAGTCTTTGTAGAAGACCTCTGATACAGGGTATACAACAGCAACCACATCCCACCACGATAGCCCCAGCGACTCCGATGGACACCAGGAAACTGCTGATGAGATGACTCCATTTTCCAAACCATGCTTGTAGAAAGTCTATAAAGGGATTATTTACCCCAGAGTTCTCTGCCAATTCTTCGGATAACATCTCCAAGCCTTTCAAAGCTCGAGTGATGCTCCCATCAGGGGAAGTGTTATTTGGGATATATGTACAACAAACATCCTGAAAACTCCTCCTTCTTTGGCCAGGAGCATATCCAATGCAATTCAATTCTGCCATGCCACCTGGGAAGTGGCTTCCAGTTGTTCAGCAATATCTTTTAATGCATCTTTGGTATAGTTCACAAAACGCTGCTGGTTATAGTAAATGTAGTTGATCCAGTCCACATTCTTATTGGGTTGAATCCAGACAAAGATGGATGCAAAACCAGCCGCTATTTGGTTTATTGCTTTGTATTCATCAGGCACGCCTCTTGGTACGCCAGTGCTATCGATGTAGACACTGCTATCGAAGGATTGCTTTGGTGCCTCTCTTTTTCTCTTATTCAACCACCTCGGCTTTATTTCAGCTTCTCTTAAGAAATTGCTTGCTGTAACTGGGAAAATGTAGAATGGCAGAATTAACTTTACAAGTGCACAAGTTCCTTTCCAGGGAATCATAAGCCTTGATCTGAGTTTGTTGTCTCCACATAACCACCAAACGTCTGCCAAACTGTGAGTTTGGTTCTCCAGAAATGGATTTCATTGCCATTCACAGTAACATTGCAATAGTTCTGTCCCATATTCATACCTCTCAACCTGGAAACATCAAAAATCTGGACAAGGCCCATGAAAAATAGGTACAAATCTGTACGCTGATTAACATCTAATTTGCATACATAATTATGTAACCACGCCCACTCCGATGGAATTGTGGGATACCAAATTTCAAACACAAACTGAAGAACAAACAACCAAAATATAGCACCAGGGTCCTCCTGCAGCCATTCCGTCCCATTTACCATAAACACTAATGTATGCATTCTGCTTTACTTCTACAATGATTTGGATTTTATTTTTAAATTTTACAGCACAACAATGCAGAGATACTAATAGACATCTGGTAAACAAAGATATACTGTCTCACAATGAAAATAGGCTTGGCATTAAAACTTCTCTGCCCTTGAAACTCACATTCACTGAAACAGCATTGAAACCCAAACCACATCAAAAGAAAATGCATCTGGTTGAGTAGTGGATAAAGATTACATTTGGGCTGTTTTCAAACCATTGCCCCCTTCCACACAAAACAAGAAACATACTTGTGTTCTTTTCTTTGATACACCTTCCTGACTTTATTCAAATTATATTTCTTGTATACTACAACACACTTGTTAAACAATACTAACAATTATACCAGACAAAAAAGTAATCACTGTCAAATTGTTCTACATGTTGACTACGAGCAGGTACATTGATTTCAACTTCAATTTCCAAATGGCTAAAATATATTTACCAATAGATGTTGAGCTGCTGATGAACCACTTTTTGCTCTGGCAGCAATAACTACAGGAAAACATTATTTAATTAGATAAAATGGGAGGTACTGGCAGCAATAACTTCAGCAAACCATACTCTGCTCTGCTTAATTGCACGCACTCACACTTGCTAGTCGGAGACAGGGAATCTGGCAGCAATAACTATGAGAGAGAAAAAACACAGCACTGAAGGCTGAATAACGAGGGAGCCTGGAGCCACTCTGCTTAATTGCACACACACAACAGACATACCCTCCTCTCCTAGCTAAGCTATGCAGACTGAATAATAATGGAATGAAAGGGAACCCCTTTGCTTAATAGATAACTAAATTGCACATAGTTGCACACAGTACTCGGATAAACCTGAGCGGAGCGGACAGATTGGGTCTGGCAGACAGCAGCAAATAAGAGTAAAAACCAAAGCAGCACTGTCAGACACACCTTTGTTTCTTACCTAATTAACCGGGTGCTTTATCCGTCCTACATGACTTTTTAAAAAAGAAAACTTTTTCTTTTTGAATGCAGTTTTCCCCACACTTAGATTTAATGTCATCTCAGAAATATGCAACAAAATCCATACAAAAAGTGAGTGAGGTGCTGCAACCCCTACAAAAGCCATATCTTACATTTATATCACTTTTTCTTTTTTTTTTTCATACTTTCTCAAAAGCACATGGTATATGTTCAGCTTATGGAAACTGTAGTGTCACTGTTCAGCAATATTTTATCACTAAAACAATCAATTTGTGTCTCATACAAAAGTAAAATTTTACAATTGTAACATGAATTTTATCCTTTCATATTCAACAATAGATATGTACTGCTGCATTTTCTCTTTGTTGTTAAGTTACCAACACAGTAATGTCCCTTTCATTTATTTTTCATATGCTTCTTACTCTATAGTATCGACTAGTTTCTTTCTGATAACTCATGTCTTGAGTTAAAAGATTTACACTGCCTAAATTTTCCACTACTTTAATGTCTCTAAAATGCTCACAGTCTCACATGACATGCACAGAATAAAATTCCAAAGTTTCTTTACAAGACCTGTCAGGTGAAAGCTGCCGACTGCACAGCATGTCTTAACAAATCATACCAGATGTGCATTTGGCATACATTCTGAGGATCAGTGCATGACAGCAGAATTGTTTGGAAATGCCTCTTTAAATCTGTGGCAGTTTTGTAAGGCTAAACAATGCTTCTACTATCGATACTAATATTTTAGCTTTTTCTACAAGATATATTAACACAATACTGTTGCCTTTAAAAGACTTACTATTTTATGATCAGATATAACAAGATGACACATAAGGAACAGTGTTATGAGTTTTTCTAATTACTATTAGAAAACTCATAACACTGTTCGTTATGTGTCATCTTGTGTTAATATATCTTGTAGAAAAAGCTAAAATATTAGTATCAATAGTAGAAGCATTGTTTAGCCTTACAAAACTGCCACAGATTTAAAGAGGCATTTCAAACAATTCTGCTGTCATGCACTGATCCTCAGAATTTGTGTTATAATCTCATGTTTACCCGCTCACGCTGCCTGCTGCTTACCCCTTGGAGGAAGTTGGAATTTGAAATATAAAACCAAAGTAACCTACCGAACCTAGCGATAGTACTGCTGTGACTCCCTCATAATTCTCGTTGTTGCTTGCTGCCTGTATTCCTGGTTCCTGCTTGCAGCCAGCTCGTAAAAAAAATTAAAACAAACATTACCGCCATAAAATTTAATCCATTAGGGTTGCCCGGTTGCTTGCTGCTGTATTCCCGCTCGCAGACAGTCGGAATTTCGGAAATAATGACGTGAGCTCTTGAGCTCAATTCCGACTGGCTGGTAGCCCTGACGGCACTGACGTCATCGCGCACGTGATGACGTCAGCCCCGACAGCGCGATTTTTAAAAAAAAAAAAAATAAAGCAAAAAAATCGGAAATGAAGGGGTGCCAATCGGGAATCGTGGCACCCCTTCATTTGGACCCCAAAACTCGGTAAATACCGAGTAATTCGGTATGGTTGGGAGGTCTGCCCATATTGCCATAATTCTTTCCTGTGCCATCTCTGGAAATGCACATATACGAACCTGGATAAGAGATTGCTGTAGGCGGTTTCTCAACTTTGCTTATGACTGGAAAATGCTGGGTTTCATCTTTGCATTTATCTTCGGTTTTGTTGAAGAATAACTTTAACAGACACATCAGATTACCTTCAGCTTGCATCAATGGGACTGTCACTAGTTGCTGTTTACCTTCAGCACAAGAAACACAGTTTTCATGATGTACTTCTCGGGTACTATATCTAACCCAAGATAACCATTCGTTATGGTGTATGAATCCCGTCTCGAGTAACAATTGTTCTTCTTCTGTGAAGGCAAAATCTGCTTTACTTGTAGCATTTTTAAGGCTTTGTACTTTAAGTTGGAGGGTCCCCAAAGGGTCAGTTCCAATTGGAAGAGACACTCCGATTCCATAAACTCCTGAATCACTTTCTTGTGGTGACACAATGGTTATAGTAATTACTTCGGTACCTTGGAAATGCGCAATTTTTATTCTTTGTTGCCTGCTTTTATCTTTCTCTGGTATCACTGCACCACTTGTTTCCCATCCATTCACATCTGTTGACCACCAAACATTTGACCAGGATGTACAGTCTATTGCACAAATATTTTGCACGAGTAAAGAAATCATTATTGTTCCATTTAGAACAGTCCAAAATTCCTTCACAAAGTTTTACCTTGAACACAGTAGTAACACCTGTTTGCGCTTGCAGCATCACCATTCCTTTTTCTCTCACAACTGTTCCTTCTCGTATGGACATATTTACTTTTGCCACCAAAATCGTCATCAAGTACCAGTTGAACATGGCCATCCTTCCTTTGTAGTCAGACTTTGCGTTCAGGGGTCCGGTGGAGTCTGACCAACATCAATGGTAGAAGGAAAAGTCTTAAGTTTTTTACAGTGGGTGATATGAATCCACAAAGTCCTCTCAGTGATCTTTACAGCCGTAGGAGTCGAGATAAGTACTTGGTATGGGCCTTCCCACCTGGGGGATGACCAGTTCTTTCTCTTCACAATTCGGATCCACACCCAGTCCCCGGGTGCCATGCTTAACAAGGCTTCACTTCTGGAATCTGCAAAGGAGTCATTGGTTACAAGAGACTTGACATTTAGCAGCTTCTTCATATAATCCGCCAGATCCTCACCCCCCCCTCACGTTCCGCTGGCAACAATCCTTGCCACTGCGGGACGTAATATGGTCTCCCAAACAAAAGTTCAGATGGTGTAAGTACTTTGTAGGAGGGTGAGATTCGCATGTACAGGAGTGCCAATGGAAGGTATGCAGTCCAGGATCTATGCGTTTCTGCCATCAGTTTGCGGAGCTTACTCTTCAAGACACCGTTGTGTCTCTCCAACAGTCCAGCTGACTGCGGATGGTAAGCACAATGGTGTTTGAGATCAATTTGAAACACTTGACCCAACTTCTGCACAATCTGGTTTACAAAATGAGACCCATTATCACTATAAATGTGCCTTGGAAGGCCAAATCAGGGAATTATTTATGTTGTTAAAAGCTTAGCTACTGTGTGTGCATCAGGATGCTTTACTGGAAAAGCTTCTACCCACTTAGAAAAAGCATCAATTATAACTAGACAGAACTTTTTTCCCTCTGCAGGTGTCAACTCAATAAAGTCCATACAGAGTGTGTGGAATGGATATGGAGGGGTAGGGAATGCCTGCTGAGATTTTTTAACTCCCCCCTGAGCATGATACTTTGCACATAATAAACACGATAAACAGAATTGCTTTGCATAAGTTGAAAATCCTTTACACCAAAACACCTTCGACACTATTTGAACCATTGTCTGTACGCCTACATGGGCAGGTCCATGGCTAACCAATGCAGCATACCTAAAAAGGTTTGAGGGTAATACCATTTTGCCATCTGATGCCCTATACAACCCATCCTATTGAGTGATACCATATTTTACCCAACGACATTTTTCCTTCTGTGTTGTCAATGTTTGCATTACTTTTAGTGTCTCTAAGTCTAAGAGGTGTCCGGGCTCTGAATCATTGTCATGTAAAAGCAAATAATTTTCTTGAGCTGCCTTTTTTGCAGCCATATCAGCAAAAGCATTTCCCCTGGAGACAGGATCTTTTCTGTTGGTATGTGCGGAACATTTACATATCGCTATCTGAAGTGGTAGTTGCACTGCATCTAACAATTGTAAAATTAAACCTCTGTGATTTATTGGTTTGCCTGTCGCAGTAACCATTCCCCTATTCTTCCATTGTCGAGCGAAAACATGTACAGTAGAGAAAGCATATTGACTATCTGTATAAATTGTCACTTTTTTACCCCCCCAAGGTACAAGCTCGAGTCAAAGCCACTAACTCAGCTGCTTGTGCAGAATAAATATTTGACAATACTTTTGCTTCTAAAACTTCAGTTTCTGTGGTGACAGTATACCCTACTAGTGTTCTTCCTACAGTGTCCTTCTTTGCTGATCCGTCTACAAACAAAACAAGATCAGAATCTACCAACAGAATATCCATTAAATCTGGTCGGGGAAGTACTTTGTCATGAATACTCGCTAAACAAACGTGTGGAGTACCTTCTTCTGGAGCCGGCAAAAGTGTCGCCGGATTAAGAGTAGTACATCTTTCTATGGTCATATGTGGCTGTGTCAGCAGCACTGTCATACATGACAAATGTCGACTAGGAGATAAAAAGGTTATCTTATCTTGCAAAAGTATAGTAGCTACTGAATGTAGAACTCGCAATTTTAATGGGTGGAACAAAACTAATGATGCTGAGGCTTGCACTGCTATGGCGGCTGCCACTACAGCTTGAACACAATGCGGCAATGCCCTTGCAACAGGATCTAATCTGGAGGAATAAAAAGCTATCGGTCTCTGTTTATCCCCATGTACTTGTACCAGAACCGAGGTCATATATCCTCCCTTACAATCAACCATTTGTACAAACGGCTTAGAATAGTTCGGAAAACCCAAAACAGAGGATCCTGCTATCAATTGCTTAATTCTATTAAATGCTTGTATTGCCTTATCTGTCCACTGTATATTACTTTTTGCTGCCATGGGAGTATCATAGATCAGTGCGGTCAATGGCCCTACTTCTTCAACATAATTAGGAATCCAACTTCTACAAAAATTAGTCACACCTAAAAATGACATCATCTCCCGCTTAGTCGTAGGCATAGGTGCTTCAAGAATTGCTTGTTTTCTTTTATTTTCCAATTGTCTACCTTCCTGCGAGATTAAATAACCCAAGTACTTTACTTGTGCTTTCCACAATTGTAACTTCTCTTTATTTACTTTATGTCCTTGCTCAGCTAAAAAACTAAGAAGGGCAAGGGTATCCCTTTTACAACTCTCCTGCGTGGATGAGGCCAATAAAATATCATGTACGTACAACAGAACCTGGCTTCCCTCTGGGGGAACAAAGTGAGCTAAATTCGCAGCCATTTCTTGTGCGAATATTGTCAGACTCTCACAATAACCCTGTGGCAACCTGGTGTATGTATATCTTTTACCTTGGAAAGTGAATGCAAACCAAAATCTACTCTCCTTGTGTAGTGGCATGGAGAAAAAGGCATTGCTTATATCTGTGACAGAAAAATATCTGTGCTGAGGTAGTAAATCATTAAGTAATGTATAGGGGTCAGGGACCACCGGTGCTCTTGGGATCACAGCTGAATTAACTGCTTGTAAATCCTGAACCAACCTCCATGACCCATCCGGTTTCTTTACAGGAAACAACGGAGTATTGCAGGGTGAATCTGGGCATTCAACAAGAATTCCTACCTGTTTTAGCTGTTCAATAACTGGTTTAATTCCTTCCTCTGCTTGCTTACTTAGTGGATATTGGTGCTTACGAGGTCAAAAACCTGACTTTGCAGTTATACAAACTTCACCTGCTGTTTTCATTAATCCTACATCTCCTTTACCTTTTGACCATAAATCTACAGGCAAGGCACTTAACGCACTATCTTCCTCTTGAGTTAGAAGGATTTGTCATGCCATTTCTGTTTTGTCATCCCTGAGGTGCACACTTGGTCATGCCCAAGTCACCCAATTTAATCTTTGTACCTGGATCTGTTGATCTTTCAACTGACTTTCAGACATTGTGTTCCAAATCGTTACCTTTTTCGCCAAATCTACCCAATGTGTCCCCACTGCTTTAGTAACTGAGAGATGTGGGCTATAACTTGAGCGATATAAAAAACTCATTTTCTTAGTCAAAGTACAGGTTACTACTGTATTACCTTGCATATCCCAAAACATATCATTCAAAATTATCCTTGCACACTTGTGCTTAAAGAATTCTTTTTCAAATTCTTTATCCAGACTAGGGGCCTTATAGAACATTGTACAATGTAAGTGCGCCACAACCTGCGGTGACCCGCTCCTAGATTTACTTAGAGCTAGATTGATCAACTCTGTATCAACCCTCCCTGGGCCATCTGATATCAAGTCTAGGCTATACCAGTAAAACAAGTCTTGTACTCCCTGTACTACTAAGCCATCCGCTAACCTTTTCGCCTCAATACCTTTAGGTGTGGGAATTGCCGCTATTCCAAACACATGCATCAAATCTCTTCCTAGCAAATTAACTGGACAAACTTTTGATATAATTACCCTACACCTAACAGTTTGGTTTGTTTGTGGATCTGTGAACAGTAGAGGATGAGACAGTGGTTCCTTATAAATTTTCCCGTTTGCCACTTTTACAAGGACAAACTCATCTGTTTCGCAGTTCGGAGGCAGAACTGCTGGACCCAAAAGTGTACACGGTGCACCTGAATCACATAAAAACTCCACTTTTTGTCCCTCAACCAAAAACTCTATCATGGGTTTCTGAGCTAGTTGCATAGCAATACCCAAATTTGCCAGGTTTATGACTTTACAGTCACAATCCCGCCCTTCCATTAGAGTGTTCTGACATTCATCGTAGAGAGTGTCTGCCTCTTCATTATCCCCATAATGAAGATGGTGCCTTTCTTTACTATCATATAGTCATGCGGATCCCTTGTTCGTAAGCTGTGGGGAATGTTGCCACTCTTCACAGTCGGCAGCGAAATGCCCATGTCTACCACATTTAAAACATTCTCCATGTTTTAAACTTTCCCTATAGGCTGAATGTCCACCCGGTTCATTTAATGTGTCCCATTGCGGGCCCCCACATTTTTTTACGCCACCACGGTGCCCTTGCCCCCTTTGGTCCTGTACTAAGAATATCCCACCATCATCCCCTACTGCTAACACTTGTACTTTCTTTTTCTTTTTCAGATTAAAATGTCGCTCAGCATGCCGTGCATATTCAAATAAAGGTTGCAGTCTACATGTTCTATGATCTACCATGTGCTTAGTAATAAAACTACTTATCGGAGCCTTACAACCTTTAAGAAAAGCATTTTTCAATTGCTGTTCATACGGACTATCATTAGTCTGATCCTGCGGAATCATCATTCCACAATGGTTATTGAACACTTCTGTCAATCTTACAATATAGTGATCTACAGATTCATCATCATTTTGGAGGCACTGATTTATTACTGTCCAATCTGCTCTTGGACACCACTTATCAGAAATTCTCTTTAACAGATAAGTGACTCGTGTGTCTAACACCCCAGAATTATGCTTTAATGTAGTGCCGTCATCTGCCTTACATGTCCAAGTACCACAAACTAAGTGCCAATCTGGACCTAAGATTTGTCGCACTACTTGTTCTACTTCTAAACCATTTAGATGATAACTTAAGTGCATACCAACTATGTCCTCAGAAAACTTTTGAAAATTAACCTTGGGATGAGGAATACCATCCATAGCTCGTTTTATATCCTGTCTAGCCCAGGGACGATAAACTAAAATAGTTGGTTCTTGTCCAACATCTCCTGCTTGTGGGTTTGCAACTTGTATTAAGGGAAGAGCTTCTGAATGGTCAGAAAGTTTAATAGCCCAACATCCTTGCCCTGCTGGTCCTGACCTTAACTGCATAGGTTGGTCTACCTGTTGCAAAGCAACCTTAGGTACTACAGGAATTTGTGGGTAAATTGGAGGGGTCACAACATTTCCTTGAGCAGCTAATAACCCACCCTGCTGTACAGATCCCACATCTTCAGACGGATATTGAGGAGGTTCCCTTGGTATGGCAGCAGCAATTTCACCATACGGTGGGGCGGTTGCCTGCCTTTGTACTGCACAAACTGTATGCTCATCCTCCTTATCTAAAAATAAAGCTACTTTTCCACTTGGCACCAGTGATCCCTTTTGATTTATTTTCTCTTTTTCCTGACACTGTTTTTCTTTTATAGCTCGTTTATTTGCTTCTTCTAACCATTTTTGTGCTTAGGGAAATCCCAATTGTCTCTGCTTTTTAGTTCTAGTTCCTGCATCTCTTTTCAAATCTCTAACAAGTTTTGCACAGGCATTCTTATTCAGTGTACCATCAAAACCATATTTCAACTTCCACTTCTTCAAAAATTTAACATTATTTTTGTTTAAACATTTCATATACTTAGCATCAACATTTAAACAGGCATCACTCTCACACTTGCAGCAACTTGAACCCATGTTTTCCTAGATTTCTTATTTTAGGACTGTATATTTTAGGACTGCATCAAAATTATTTTTACAGGGGTTATTAGAAAATGGGGCTATCTTAATGGGGATCCTAACAAAATAACAGGTAATCCTAACAAAATAACAAGTAATCCTAACAAAATAATCTTAACAATTATTCCTACCCACCCTTAACTAAAAATAAACCCCCTGCCGACAAGGTTAAATTAAATTAAAAGAAAATTGTTTTAGTCCTACCTGAACCAGATGAGACTCCGTTTCCCCTTTTGGTTTGGAAACCGTCCCTCAGATAGGGATCAGAGAGCGGCTGGCCTCTTTCCAACGACAAATCAGTCGGAGGACTTTCCGTCGAGGGAATTTTAAGATAAGAAACCCTCACCTGCGCAGGTTTATCGGTCTCTCTGTCGGTCTGATCCATATCTTTGTAGAGGTTTCCGGTCCGAAGGACCAAAATGTCAGAAGAAAAATTCAAGCGAGTCACATCTGCCTCAGGTGATGAAAAACTTCTTTATTTGCAGCTAACTAGATTACAGCAGCATGTTGGCCAAGATGATCTCAATCTGATCAGCTTGTTTACTGACATCAACTTTTATACTTTCCTGTTACTAGCCAAAATAGCTTTTGTTACATTTCTGACAGTTGACAGTTGGCTACGAAAAACATCTAGGATATCACAAATTACCTCAGAAAAGAATGTTTTACCTCAAAACCACAGCTAGTGTAGAATGTTTACCTCAAATCCAGAGTTAGTACAGAATGTTCCAAAAGGTACAGAATACTTAGTTCAACAGTGGTAGCTGGAATTTTCCAGGACACGCAGCTTGCCTCAGTAAATTAACTCTTACTCAGCCGTGCGTCCTTTTACCAAGCTTTCATTTAACTGCAGTTAGCTTTCTTTATTCAGAAGTATAGAAAACAGATGTTATTCAAGTTCATAAGCAAACTGCATCTATCACAGGTAAAGCCCATCTTTAATAAACATGGTTAAATGACCTTTTCTTACCAACACTTCAGCAAATAGCATATTCATTTTGCTAGATGGGAGAAAGAGACAAATAACAGTATGTTTTAAAACTTTTTCTCTTAACAGTTGTCAATATGATAGTTACCAGGGATTGATGATTTCACAAAGGATACTATTATGCATTTCTTGGCATTTAGTTTTACTCCATGGCTCTGACATTGGTTACTTCTCAGTAGCAACCCTTACTGGAAACATTTATATCCGTGGTGGATTCCATGACTGTTCCTAATTTCGAATCATCTGCAAATTTAATCATTCAAAGGCCACTGACATTGGCCTTGATGTCAGAGAAGTAAATGCCAAAAAGGAGCGATCCAAGGACTAATCACTGAGGGACTCCACTTGTGACTGGCCTCTTTGTAGCGGTAGATTCCCCAGATCTAACCTCCTGGGTTCTGTCTGTGAGCCAGCTTGTTATCTATAGGAGATGTAAGGGCCTATACTTAACCTCTTCAGTTTGTCAACAATGCCCGAGTGGGGTATTGTGTCAAATGCCTTGGCCTGGTCAGGGTAGGCAGTGTAAACTATTTTGCACTCATCCATTGCCTTGGTGACTTTCTCAAAGAAGTCTATCAAGTTGAGTTGTCATGACCTGGTCTACTGTCTGAGATTTCCTATGTCATTATTGATCATTTCCATTATAATTCATTCCATGGCTTTGCATAAGAGACTCGAAAGTATTATGGGTTCAGGGTCTGTAGATGGCCCATCTTTGTGCAGAGGAATGACTTTTGCTCTTCTCCATTCATGAGCTGCAAAGCCTGTTTGGAGGCTACAGTTAAACAGCAATTCCTTAGGGTCTGATAGACATTCTTCATGCTATTTGGAAGACATCCTGGGATATTAACTGAACCCGTTGATGCAGTGTTCTTCATCTTAAAGAGAGAGAAAAAGAGAGAGAGAGAGAGAGAGAGAGAGAGAGAGAGAGAGAGAGAGAGAGACAGAGAGACAGCAGTAAGGACCTGTTCCCTAGTGATAGCAGGGTGAGTTATATTTGAAGGTATTACCATGGGAAGACTGAGGGGGACAGAGAGTAAAATTGGAGCTGAATTCATTGACCAGCAAGTCTGCTATATCTTCTGGTTCAGTACAGGTGGTTCCATTAACAAGGAGCTCTGCACGCAATTGTGTATTGCCTTTGAGGTTGTGGACATAACTAAAGAATGCCTTGTTGTCCTTAGCCTGGGAAGCCAAATTTACCTCAAATTTGGCTTCCATAGACTTTATTTTCCTTTTGAGTTGTTTGTTTAGTATGATGAGAGTGCTTTTACCCTGCTGGTTGCTACATCTCCTAATTATTGCAATGATTTTTTTCCTTCTGTTATACAGCCTCTTGATGTTGTGATTCATCTAGGGTAGATTTTTTTAATTAGTTTTGTACTTTTTCCTGGTGGGTACAGCTGCCTCTCTACAGCTATTAACATGCTTGTATTGGGTTTCTGTGAACAGTTCCACATAGGCATCAGTGTTCTCTGGGTTATGGAGGCTTAAAATTTTGTCAGAATTTCACTTAATAGTAGGAAGTTAGACTTAGATTAATTCCTGAATATTCTAGGGGTATCTGGAGTACCAGGTGTTATATATTACTTCAAAGGTGACCATTTTGTGATCTGACATTACTAGAGAAAATATTACATTAGGTGGTGTGCAGCATTCTCCCATATTAATGAGAACCAAATCCAATATGTTTGCAGTCCTGATTGGTGTATCGACATTCTGGTCCAGGGAGTTTGTGTTTACAAAATCCAGTCATCTCTGTGCCTGTACTTTTGGTGTCATATATAATTCCCAATTAATACTGGGATAATTAAAGCCACCCATAAATATGGTATTGGGTTGGATTGTGAATGTTTCCAATACGTTTAAATACATGTCATGGGTTTCCTGTGTCATAGAGAGGGACCTACAATTTGCAAGGAAGTGGTATGAGATTTTGCCAATGGTGATTTGAACCTGGAGATGCTCATATGCATTGTCATGTTTGAACAGGCTTGAAGTATATTAAATTTTAATGTAAATTGAGACACTTCCACCTTTAGTCCCTGTCTGTGTAGTAACTGGTCTAAATGTGTGGAAGGTATTATAGCCTTGCAAGGTCAGTGATCTCTCCACAACTTGAAACCATGTCTCAGTAACTGCACAGAGATCAGCATTCTCTAAAGTGTGGAGACCTTGTAGAGAGTGGAATTTTTTGTTTAGACTCCTAGCATTCTGTAGTAACACTTTTTGATTTTCTTAAATTGGATTTGCTATGTCAGAAGTACTTTCAGTTTGGCATTGCCTAATAAAGATACTGTGAGGGAGAGCAATGTTTTTACTAGTATTCAAAAGTCTAGAAGGGAGAGGTGCAGACAATCCCTGGCAAAGCTACATGGTTTGTTGACCGTCTCCTTCCATGCAGACAAATATTGCACCCCTTAGAACGACATCAGAAACTTAGAAAATTATTAAAGTCAGTTATCTTCTGTTCATATTGTGCCATCATTCTTGGATAAGTTAAAATTCTGATGGCTCATACCAGCCTAGGATACATATTTCAAGAGCTCCATGTTGTCTGTCTTCATGTAGTCTAGGAAGGTATGTCTCAGGTCATATACACTCACGTGGACTAAGACCGAGGAATACTGGTACTTGTGTTCCAGTGACCTGAATATGTGCACAATGTGGTGGATCCTGGGCCCTGATATGCAACTGGCCATGACTTTCTCCTTGCTCAACCTGATACGAGGGACATCAGTGTGTCTCACAATGTAGTCTCCAAAGACAGTCTGGACTTAAAAGTAAAGGTTCCATGAGGTGTGGCTTTATTTGTTGATATAGGCATTGTTTTGAGTGCATTCAGGGCTGCTGAGGTTATCTGTTATCTGCTATTTGTCCAGGAGGTCTTTGGGGTTTAGGAAGGTTACATTTAAGTGCCTCAGCATATGTGGGTCTATGTGCTTTGAACTGTGTGTGATGGATGCACCATATGTACTACTGACAACCTGATTGACATTAGGACGGCTTTTACATAAGAGCTTTGCCTCTAGTGACATTGTGTAAATACACCTCTCACATACCATATCGATTTGTTTGAAAAAAAAATTGGTTGTCAGTAAATATGAGGCAATTTCTACATTGCCTCAGGATGCCTGTATCCACCAAGCAGTAGTGGAGATAGTGGGAAAGTGCATATCCATTATAAAGGGCACTTTTTTATTGATTAGATGGTTGCAGTGAGAATATAAAGTAATGGCAGGAGTATCTAGTTTGCAATTTTGGGACTGTGCTCATTCCTGTAAACTAGTTGCCTTGTGTGCAACTAGGTGCTGGTGTAATTTCAAGGGTGCTTTTACAGGACAAAATGTCAACTCAATATGTCTGTATCTATACAGTGCACTGCCAAACACTTAAGGAGAAACTAATAAGTAGACCCTGATGATTTATTGATAAAGTATTTAGGGATATATTTTGAAGTTAGGGTAGAGAGAAGCAAATCAAGCAGTACTTACTGAAAAGAAAGAATTAGCTTTGTCAAGTAAGATAAAAAATAGGGATTTGCCTGAATGGTTACTGCCTGGTTACTACTAGTCCTGGTCTCACCACAGCTTAATGCTACTGGGATACAATGGTTTTTTGCTTTTTCTCTCATGAGACAGTTATTTGGCTTCCTGGTGATCATCAGTTTCCAGGAAATAATGTCCCTATGCTCATTCTCTCAACATGACCAAAATGGAAGCAATAATCCCAAAATGACTACTAAGAGGCAGAATGTGGGCTCTTCAGTCATTGTTGGTCTTGGACTAGATGTATCAGATTTTAAAGGTAAGATGGAAAAAAAAGTGTTAATATCCTAAGAGTTGCAGTGTGCACTCGGCAGTTAGATATTAAAGAGGGTTATTTGAAGCTTTAGCTAATTAAGTAGAGAGGCACTAATTTTAAAAGCACAAGAGAGAGTGGACGGGGACAGGCACTTTCTATTCTGGTTAAATGGAATACAGTGGGATGGCCAATAAATTTAAATAGCTGGATAAAAGACTAGTCAGACTAATCTGTCTGAAGTTTCCAGGCTCTGTTGATGATCCACCTTTATGTTATGGGATGACCATTGCAATCCTTCATTCCCCTGGCACAAAGCCTGTTCTGAGACTGTTTTGATACTATGGTTGAATAGTGACTGCAATGGCCTGGTAAGTCCTATTTCAGGCAATTCAGGAAGCATTTTGGGATATTATTAGTACTCATAGAAGATGTGTTTTTGGCCTTAGAGCATGTAATCAGAACCTGCTCCATATTTATGCATGGAGGGGTTTTCTTTGAAGGTATTTCCCAGGGAGTGATTGGGGCTGAGTGGGGAATAAAGTTGGAGTTGAACTTGTCAGTAGCAGATTCGCTATATCACCTGCCTCAGTGACTGTGGCTCCATTTACCACCAGTTTACCATACTGTTGTTTGTTATATGTAAGGTTTCTGACACAGCTGAAGAAGTCCATATGGTTGCCTTTGGCCTGGGAAGCTATCTTGACCTCCATATTGGCTTCCTCAGACTTAATTAGCCCTCTCAGTTGTCTGTCTAGTTAATGAGATAATTCTTATCTTTTTGGGTGTTGTGCTTACTAATTTTAGCTATGACTTTTTTGTCTTTTGTTGTATAACCTATTTAATTTAGGATTCCACTGGGGGGAGGGCTTGTTTTAGGAGTTTTTTTCAGGCTTGCTTCTGGTAGGTATAGCAGTCTCTATGCAGCCATTGACATGGTTGTACAGAGTTTCTGTGAGCAATTCTGAATAGATTGCTGTGTTTTCTTGATTTAGAGGGGCATGGAATTTTTACAGGTTATTACTTAATAAAAGGTAGTTTGCTTTGGAATAGTTCCTAACTGTTTCAGGGTTTACTGAGGGTTACATAAATGATTTTATTTCAAATAAGACAGCTTTGTGAACTGACCCTACTAGGGAGGACATGACACTTTGAGGGGGGACTGGGAGGAGTGCAGTGTTCTCCCTGTTCTCCCATATCTGTGAGTACCAGATCCAATATGTTTGAATTTCAACTGGGCATATCACTACCTGGTCTAAGATGTTTGTGTTTATAAAATCCAGGAATCTCTGTGCCTGGAAATTTGAGACCCTATATGATTTCCAGTCAAGAGAAGGGTAATTAAAGTCCCATGTGTAAGGTATTTGGTTGAATGGTGAGTATCTTCAGTATGTCTAAGTATGAGCTAGGTTTCATAGGACATAGAATGTCACCAATAACTTGACAGGATTATGGTATGGGACTTTGTCTATGGCAATTTGCATGTGGAAAACTTCCATCACCTCATCTTGTGTGACCAACCTAGAGGCATATTTGTTATTGATATAGATCAAGACACCATCCACCTTTAGTCCCTGTCTGTGTAGTTGTTGGTCTAAATGTGTGGAATACACTGAAGCCTTGTACTGACAGGTACTTTCTTTGGATTTAAACAATATCTCAGTAACTGCACAGATGTCTACATTCTCCAAAGTGAGGAGAGCTTGGAGGGAGAGTGGAGCTCCTTGTTTAATCTCCTGGCACTGAGTAGTAATCGCTTAAATTTCCCTTGGGATGATGTCAAAATGCATTGCCTAAAAAGGCTTTTTGGGGAGAATAAAGTTTTAGCCAATATTCAAAATCCTACAGAGGACAGGTGCAGACCATCCTTGACAAAGCAATGTGGTTTGTTAACTATATCATCCCATGCTGACAAATATTGTATCCCCCTAGAATGACACCATAAAGTAAGCCAATTATTAAAGTCAATCATCGTTTGTCTATATTGTGGCATCATCCTTGCTGAAGGTAGCATGCTGCTCAATGCTGGACACAAACCAGCCAGAGAACCATAGTCTGTGAGATCTGTAATGTGTCTCTTCATACAGTCTATGGAGATACATCTCATGTTATTTACACACGCATGGACTATGATAGAATCATACTTGTACCAGTGGTGCAGTGGCCTGAGTGTGTGCATAACTTTACTGATCCTGGCTCCAGATAGGCAACTTACCATTACCTTATCTTTCTTCAGCCTGGTGAGTGGTCATACAAAGGTGTCCCCTATGAACAGAGTTCTGGGTAGTGTATTGGCTTGCCTTATGGGCTTTGTCTTTGGGGCTTCACTGAGTGAGGCTTTATGAGTGGTGTTAAATGTTGCTTTTCTTAAGTGCTTTTGGAATTGCTAAGGGTAATTTTTGCCACTGGAAAATCTGGGAGGTTTTTGTGATTTGAAAAAATTGCATTTAAGTGCCTCAAAGTACTTTGGTCTATGTGTGTGGTGCATATGAGTGTGATGGGTGTAGCATGTGCGATTTTGACAACTGCTTTTTTATTTTGTGTGCTTGTATGCGAGAATTTACTTCCAGTGACGGTGTATGTGCATCTCACACATACTGTATTTGTTCCTTTAAGGATTAAGTGATTGTCAGTGAACAAGAGACAATTGCTACATTGTCTCAAGATAACTGTATCCATCAAGCTACCTGTGGAGAAATTGGGACATTATGTATCTTTGTTACCATATCTTTTAATTGGGGAGTTTAAATAAATAGGATGCTGGTGTTGCCAGCTAGTGGAGGAGAATAGGTAGAATAAAGCAAGGTGAGGAAGGTAATGTGAGAATTTGATAGGAGTGAGGGAGATCTTAACTTGTGTGCAAAGAAATAAAAAACACAATTATTAATGAAAAAATACTTCATTATTTAAATGAAGCTAGAAAGAATACTTATAAAGATTCATAATAGAAATATTGATGAAATTAATATTAATAATAATATGAGAAGATGATGAAATGCTGGTAGGACTTAATATGAATTGTAATTCTGTATGCATTAGTAGTTTACAGTTTTAATTGGGAATTCCATAATGGAAGCTACCAAGGGGGTGGTCTAAAACTCTGCTTCAGATAACATTAGACTTGCATAAGAAAGCATTATTCATTTAAATGTAAAGAGAAGAAAAGCTCTCATATTTTAATTCATGTAAAACTATACCTGGGCAAATGTTAAACCAGCTGAAGAAAATAGTGTAGCGATTAACTGATAAACAGGGAAATTTTACATATTTAATTCATGTAAGAAGAAATGTCTTGGCACATGCCATTGTAGAACTGAGCAGTTAAGTGAATAATGTGAAAGATATTCCCAGGATTTAATAAACTCCATGTAGGAATAATATTATTCCTACACAGAGTGAATGGTGGCCACATCTGCATAGCTTTAACAGCAGAGCACCTTACAAATTAATGAAGGTGCACTACTGATAATGGCTCTGCGGACACAAACACTATTGAGTGCAGGGGGTATGTTTCAGTATTGCTTGCACATCCAACACACCCCCTGCACTCTGAAAGTGCCATACTGCACTTTCTGCTTTCAGTGTCCATGGACAATGAAAGCAGAAATTTAAATATGAAACAATGAAGGGGGTGTGTGACTGGTACTGTCACACACACTGTGCATTGTCAAAGTGCCATACAGCACTTTCTAACTGCTTTCGGTGTCTGCAGACACTGAAAGCAGGAATTGAAATGGGAAGCAATGCAGGGTGTGTGTGACAGGTACTGTCATATACCCCCTGCATTGAGAAAGTGCAGTACGGCACTTTGACCATACGTCTGAACATGTTAGAGCCAAAAATCTGAACAAAGCCTAAAAAGATGGGAGGCATACCTCTCACCCTCTTATTGTCAAAAATCTGGGCAAAGCCTAAAATGATGGGGGGCATACCTCTCAACCTCTTAGAGCAAGAAACTGGACAAAGTCTAAAATGATGAGGGGGGACAAATAGGAACAGATTATAAATATTACCCTTACAAACTTAGAAAGTTGATAGTGGAACAGGGTTTGTATTAACATAACATGTAGGGAAGGATTAGAAGTCTGAAACTCAAACGTATGCCATTATGTAGTGACTTCAGTCTTGATATTGCCCATACAGACTTAGACAGTTGATAAAATGACAGGTAGTGCATTACCAAATATGACTTACAAGTAGTATTGATACATGTAATTAAAGTGCTTTTATTAATTTTTTTTTCCATTCGAAGTAAAGTTTATACATAGCTCAGTGGGTTTGCTCATTATGGCCCTCTGCTCAGCATTGCTTAAACATCTCATAGGAGCTAAATACAAATGTATAGCTAAAATCCTTCATGGCGAGATACCGTAGTTCATGGTTCGAGTACCAAGGCAGGCCCTTTATTTTTACATGAGAAAGCATTGTTAAAATTATTTTTTATCTTAAATTATGCAGTAATTGATATTTGTTAACCAGGGTAGTGTCTCTGGTTCATAAAGGATGTGTTAGTGCATATAACATGTGAAATCTCCCATATATACACAAGTGTCTCATACAGTATAGTCATACCCCAAAGTAATGTAATGAAAGCACACAGGGGGACATCATGTAAAGTAAATCATATACACGTAATAATATGTCGGTAATGATTAATTAATTTCCAATTCTGATATTTTTTTAAATGAAAACTGAACAATGCTTAGCAGTGCACAGCTCTGCTTAGCCGGTTTAAGCATTGCTTAGACATAAATTTTAAGCAGCAGTCAGCTCAGCTAAGCAGATTTGCTTACTGTTAAGCAGTGCTCAGCATTTAGCCCTTTAAGCACTGCTCAACTCAGCTTAGCAGATTTCCACACCACTTAACTGAGCTTAGCATTTTCAAAATGGTCCAATGACAGCAAAGGGTGGGAATATGGCCTTATTTAAATCACACAGACAGGAATGCAGCCGGCACCTGTTGTAGTTTGCTCTGTGCAGGAACCATGTCTGGCATTGGAGAGGGAACATGCTTTCGGGCACAGTGCTGAGGCATTTTAGAGTCCAGGGTCATGGCTGGACTCCTCGTAGAACACCATGATGATAGACTGCTGCAGGGCCAATACTAGGGCTCTCAGTACAAACCGGAGGCCTGGGACTGTCTGACACATGATCTCATCAGTGCCACTGCAATGTCCCAAACTGGTGAGCAGGTATGGCATCATGATGCCAACTGAAAGCAAAGGAAGGGGGTACTCTTGGCCCAGTGGATCCAAGATGCTTGGGCACGGAATGCTCCAGTAGTTTATAAGTATTTCATCCATAGCTGTACCAAATTCTAGCCTGAGTATGTGATAGACAGTTATGCATAATGTTTGTTTTTCCCCCTACAGCTGCAATGGAGAAGGCTAGCAATGTTGAGGTCCATGCCAACAGACTGACAAGGCTGCGCTGACAGGCTGGTGAGTACAGATCTACCTTGCAGTATAGTATATAGTGAAATAAATTAAAAGGAGTAAATTTTTTACTGCCAGTAGATGTAGTGTGTTCTATGTTAAACAAATAAATAAAAGTTTGCCTTACTAATATTGATCTACAGGATATGCAGTAGTAAAGCACTGTGTCATATAAATAAAATAAATACTTATACCACAAATTGTTGTGTTTACTCTGGTATGTTGTTGTAGAAATAGAATGTGTGCAGCTTCTTCACAGCAAATATGGCTTTCACAGCACACATTATTTGGGGTTGTTCTGAGAACCAGCTGTTAAGCAAAACTGTAGATTATGGAGCTGTGAAACAAATATAAATGAAATATGTTCTGCACTAAGATCTGAACCCTGAATAGTGATGTGTAATGTATTATAGTGCATCCCCTGCAGCATTGCCTTGTGTTAACATTTGCTTTCCATATTGTATTATTTCAAACGATTAATAAGCAGTACACTAACTATCTGTTATGCATGAATCACAGGATTACAAGGTCAGACTGGCTAACCAACATAACATTAGGCATAAATCAGACAAACAAGAAACAGCAGTTCCCCAGTAGGTTAGTGTGATGAGAAACAGCTTTGTTGTTCGGTTTTTCACACCCAGACACAGTTTGAATCCAGGGAGTGGTACTGAGATGTGTGCATATATACACTCAAGAAATATGGAATATTTGCCCACATGAAGGACTTAATTATAGCACTGTGTTGCTATGGCATTGGCTAATGGAAAGACAACACAGCTGTGATGGATGCAATTAGCAAGTGGGAGACACCAACTGGCACACAGGCCATCACCTGCTCATGAGCATTACCTACAAAAGGCAAGCTGCTGCCTATGCAAAAACAGGTCTAAACCTTTCTTCACAAAGATAGACTGCGACTACCACAAACCTAAACATCTGCAGTATTCTAAGAAATTTCTTCAGCACTATAACAGGTATGTCAATCAATTAAGTATGTAATGGAATGCAGAAGGGGGATGCAATAATGTGAAATAGGAAGTTAAACAATAGGTCACAACAAGACTTCCTGGACTCACATATTGCTGTCCAGCACCTATGGCCATTCCTGCTGGCTTTGTCTGCAGTGACATAGATCACAGTTCTGGCCCCTGAGTCACACTAGCAAAGGTAAGCTCACATATGACTACTACTGGAGTGTCTGTTGTCCAAAACTGACTGTGACACTGCCAAGCCAGCTACCTGGGATGTTGTAAATATTCATATGTCACCTATGAATGCTACTATGATACATATGCTTGTCTTACAAATGTAAGAGACCTATATAGGGTATGTGCATAATAAACAGCTGGCACAGAAGTGTGTGTTGAACTGTATGTTATATACTGAGCTCATGCCTTTCAGCTGCCCAGAGTTTTGCAGACTGACCACATGTTTGCCTCATATTTGTAGTCAATGCCTCATACAGTTGTGTTTTATCTGGCAAATCACTGGCAAATTAGTAAAGACTGAAGTTATAACATAATATTATACATTTGATTGTCAGATTTCATATCCTTCAGAGTATTCCTGTGAATGCAAAACCTACTTTGCTAGCAACTAAGTGTTTTACAGCTAGATTTATAAAGTGTCACTATTTTCTGGCCTTACCCCCCATTGATGTGTGCCTTTGTCCAGATGTCTTGCTGTAACAGGTTGAGAGGTATGACTGAGCTGCAAGAGTGTAAACACAGTGTGCCATACTGACAAAGAACAGAAATGTATATCAAATATTACCTGTGCACATGTATGTATTAATAGTAGAAGCTGGAAGCCTCAAACATACAGACATGAATTGCAAAACATCAAGTTAATAGGCTGTACTTGTTTTACAAATGTGTTATCTAGTTACAGTGCACCAAACAGACATAAATGTCTACACATACAGGTTGTTGTATTGCTTTCAAACAGGAATAATTACTAGGTTGATTATAATTACTAAGTTGGAATTGGAAAAGTGTTTAACTGTGTTATGACTTCCAGTGCTGCACACACATCAGACTGATATGTACATCTGACGCAGAAAAGTATGTTATTTGCTGTTAGCCTGTGAAATGAAGGCAGGTGAGAAACATTGATGTAGTATGAAATAACGCAGTATTTATGTGGATTATTACTTTCAGACCTGTCACACACAAACAGCTTTGCATATTGTATAGGAAATAGGTAAATGTGACATAATTTACATATATATGGCAATATGGTATATCTGTCTGATGTTTGTGTGGTCTGCATTTCTCTGAGTGTCAGTCATCTCTGCATGTAATTTAGATTAGAAGCTCAGTATTCAGGCTTTGATGACTTGTATTTTGTATGTTATTGTATTATTACATTTGTTTGGTTATACATGTTCTGCCCTGTTGTACTTTTAGCAGTTCTTTGCTAGAGTCTGTTAACAAAGATTACAAAATAATTCCTTTGAAATGTGTGAATAGCATTGGTTAAGTAGTGTGCGTAGCTGAGGCAAAGCATTGCTCTCTTAATTACAAATATTTGTCATTAGCTAAAGTGTTTCTGGGTTGTAGGGTGGCCACGGTGGTGCAGTGGTTAGCATTGCTGCCTCACAAGAGAGGGTTCTCGGTTCCCTCCTCGGCTGGGGTGCCCTCTCCTGTGCGGAGTCATCCTGGTCCTGCTGCATGTTGGTTTCTCCGGGGTGTCCCCCCACATCCCCAAGACATGCTGCAGGTGGATTGGATTGGACAGTGTTGGCCTGGCCCTGGGTGTGTGTGCCTTGTGCCTTCTGTGGAGGTGGGGCTGGCAACTCGACACTGTAAAACTGTAAACTCCACTCCCCGGACAAGGTGATCTGCTGTGGTGACCCCTAACCGGGAAAAGCCAAAAGAAGAAGAAGAAGCTAAAGTGTTTCTGGGTTGTGCAGTGCTCTGAGTATCAGTCATCTCTGTATTTAATGTTAATTTGAAGCTCTTTAGTTAAGCTTTGGTCACATATATTTTGTATGTTATTGCAGTATTGCATTTGTTTTGTCACAAGCTTTCTTTTCTTTTGGGGTTGTAAGGGTTCCCACTTGTGTTCAAATATTTGTTGGTATGTGACTTGACCGCCCCTACTACAAATCTCATTTTGAACACACCTCCCAGTTGTATCTCATCAGCTTATCCTACTGCGTAGACAAATATCATTAGCCCACCCTATTCCACTCCACCCCACCCCCCTTTGTATCTCAACCAGACATTATCATGTTTCACCACTTCCCATGTAACCTATAAACAAAAACATGTTACTGTATTTCTGTCTATTCCAACTGTATTACTTCAATTTGCTGTCACTGACTGTTCTTATAATGACTCAATTGCACTTATTCTGATGATGTATTACTGCTTGTCAGTAGCCTGATGTAATTCTGTTATGCTAAGGCTGTGCATTTAAGCACATGGGCTTCAGGCCAGTTATTTTACATGAAGTAGGTTTGTGGCCTGCACTGTTGTGGGAGGAGAGGCTACATTATGCCCTTCTGAGCTACACCTTGCTAGTTTAGGGCTCACTGTGACTGCTTATTTAAACTGTATTTGTCTGACGTTGGTATGCCTTGTTTGCTGTAGCATACACTACATTCTGACCTGCTGAATATAGCTTTGTTTCTATAACCTGAACTGTAATCAAGGCCATCTTTTTTGGAGAAGGTTCCCCTGCACCCTAGTGGCAGGAGTGTGCAGTTAGAACTTGTGTGACTGAAGAGTGCTGGAAAAGGGCTCTGTTTTAAGCTTTACTAATGGTTAACTGGTTAATCCATTTAAATTTGCTTGCTCTTGTTTGCTATTGTCATATTTAAGTGTGTATCTGTTCACCTGTGTTACAGTGACCTAAAAAGATTTTAAATATCTTTAGCATAGTCTGGTTACAGGCTTTGTTGCAGTCACATCTGTTTGTGTGATTCTTGTGATTCCTGCTACACCATCTACTGTTGCCCAGGACATGCCTGGACTTACTGGGAGTAGGTGAACTGGTTGGCACTTGTCTGCCATAGGATGTTGAGCTAAGAGCTCAGGGACAAGGGTTGATTGGTCACTCTCAGTGTTCCTATTTACCATTGTTATGTTATTTAAACCCAGCATGTGGATGGCTTTGTGCCTTTGTGCAGTTTTAACACTTTGAGAGGTATCTGAGTTGCATGTCTTTCCCTTAACTGTGCTCCTGTGTGAGTGAGGCCCTCACCTGCAGGTACTGTCCTGATGTTATCCAGCCATACTCACACCTATAGGTGCTATCCACAGATAGTACCCACTCTACTATCCCTGACCTCTCTTCTAAAGATGCTGATAACCATAGATGGAAAATTTCCTGTGCTTTCATGTGCTTTCCTATGCTAATCTGGTTGATATGGGCATCCTGACACAGTGTAGCCACTGCCTTTTGTACACAGACAACCGTGTGCTACTACCACCTAGGAACACAATATGTGAGAGATGCAATCACATTAAGAGCCTAGAATCATTGCTGTCTCAGTCACATGACAGTACATGATTGACAGACCACAATGCTTTGCCAGAAAGGGCCTTCATCTATCTCCCCCAGGCTTTAGACTTCTGACAAAGGCACTTGCATTCCCCATAGTGCCTTTTGCAGGCAATGTCATGAGCAGAACATTACCAGCATAAAAGCTTATTATAAACTAAATGTAAAGGTAATGCTGCTAAATGCTGGAGTCTTAGCATGAAACTAATGTCATTGCAACTGTACCTTGTCCTGGAAGATTCTGACAGTTGTGCAGTCACTGAAACCTGGTTTGAAGCTGTGGAGAGCACACTAACCTTGCCGGGTTACTCAGCCTACCATACTTTCAGACCCCAAATGGAGGATTGCAAAGCTAAAGGAGGTGCAGTTTTAAACTTTATCATACACATACACACCTCCAGGCTGGTCAAACAGTATAATGCATGGGAGATATCCCAAGTGCAGTTAACTGTTGACAACACATCTATTCAAATCATAGCTAGCTACAGAGCTCCAATCATGACTCAGGACACCCAGTACATCTATCTGAACTTACTTGAATCTGTCAAGATTCAGCTCACTACCCAACCATAGTGTGCATATGTGTGACCTATTCTACCTGAACATGAACACACATAGATTCATTGGATTTGTCAATGCCAATGCATTGGATCAGCTGGGCAACACCCCTATGGCATGTGGAAATATCCTGTACATGGTCCTAACCAACATGAGTAGCCACTGTAGCACTCCTACAGTGTCATCCTCCTTGGTAAGATCTGACCATATAGTCATCACTTTTTGTGGACACCATCTCTCCTGTCCCCCCACCCCCTGGTCAGGGTCAAACAAAAAGCACTTTTCCAAAACTGACTATAAATCTCCGCAGGTATAAGTAACTTTACAGCCACCGCCCTGTAAGTTGGAACTTGTAGTAATGTCCAAGCCTACACCAAAATACTATATGAGCACCTACATAGCTGTATGGACTCAGCAATACATGACAGGAAAAAAAATCATCTCCCTCAAGGTAGAGTAAACCTCTGTGGTGGACAGCAGCAATACAAAAACTCCATAATATGTGGAAATATTTGCTGGACAGGGCCAAGAAGGAGTAGGTGTCAAATTGGAAGCAATGTCACCTTTGTCTGACCAAGCAAATAAGGTCTCAGGTGAATTACCCTAAGGCTAACTTTGAGTGCAGATTTGACACATCCACCAAGGTCAATTACAAGGTCGTCCTCACATATGTCTGCAGTCTTAGAGGCAACACCCAAATCTGCTCTGTACTGATGGTCAATAACACTACATTAACATACGGCATAGATATAGCCAACCCACTGCAGATAGGTTAAGTGAAAACCTGACCCCCTGTCCCCCCATCAGTACACAAGGACATGCACAGCACCTGCCCCCTCCCCTCATTAACAGGGAGCAGGTCCATAATGCCCTCTCAAAGGCAACAAACAGAAGTCTCCATGGAGCCTGATACCATCCCTGGTGGCATCCTACATGAATTCAGGCATGAGCTCACAGCTCCATTACACACTGTAGTCAACCAAAGCCTGAGCACCAGTGTCATCCCATCTGCACATAGGGCAGCCATTGTCATCACACTACACAAAAGTGGAGCAATGCACTGACCCAGCCAATCATAGGCACATCAGCATTACTAGCCTGATCTGCAAGGGCATGGAAAGCATTATCAAGAACCTTATAAACAGGGAAATTGGCAACCTCAAAATGCTTGAGTTCACAAAGTGTGGTATTGTCAAAGGGAGATCAAGCCTGTTAAACCTGGTCAACTTCTTTGAAGTGGTCAACAAGCACAAGGACGAGATGAAGTCAGTACACATTGCCTACCTTCACCTAGCCAAAGCCTCTGACAATATTCCCTAGTTGGCCATGATACAGCCTACACAGCTAGGCATCAACCTGTATGTTACTAGACTGGTAGCTAACTGGCTCAATGACAGTACCAACTTGGTCAAAGTAGTGGAAGCCACTTCTAGTAGTAGACCCTTAAAGAGGAGTGCACCCCAAGGATTGGTCTGGGGGCCTCTACTGTGTGAGATATATGTTTCTGAGGTTCAAAACAAAACCAGTGGTCTGCGGCTGACCAGGTTTACAGATGACTGCAAGCTGGCCATTGTCTTACATTCCCGTACTGATGTAAGCATCCTCACAGAGACCCTTACCCAAATTAATGACTGGTTCCAGAAGCATTGCCTTAAACTGAATGCCAGGAAATGTATAATTTTCCCTGTTGTGGTAGATGTCTTCCACACTAATTATGACAGTAATAACAATGTACTGAGCATGCAATCAGGTATGAGGTGACTTGTGCACCAAGGATGATAGCACCCTGCCAGTTTCCCACCGCACTGGCACCATTGTACAGAAGGCTGTCTACATGATCCATCTCACAAATAAGAGTATGTCATCCAGGAACCAGGAAGCCACAACATCCCTGTACTCCTCCCTTATCAGACCCACTACCAAGTACAATGGTTCCTTTGGCATGTACCTTACCAAGCAAATGCAGCAGTTGCAGAGACCACAGAGGTTTCTGACCAGGAAAATCCATGGTCTGCAACACCTATGTATACAGATAGGCTGAAAGCCCTGTACCTCTACTTAGTCTCATACAGACTGATCATAGGTGACCTGTCTCTGGCATACAAGGCCATTTCCAAACCAGCTTTGATGGCATTTCTTCATATCCCTAAGACAAACCCCACTCACACAACCCACACACAAGGCTCTCACCTGGTCTGTGACATGAATATTACTAGATGGTGAAATAGATTTATATCCCAAACAATACACTGTCTGTAAAATGCACTCCCTCCCCATGTCTAGCATACCTCTATACCCATCTTGAAAAAGAAGCTGGATGACTGCATGGGAAACAGGAAAGACACTCCTGGGATCCCACATGTGCCCTAGCTGGACAGGGGAAACAGGTGCTGACTTTGAAGGGACATGGGCAAAAATCTGGCCTAGGCCAATAGCCTAGTATTATCCTATGAACCTATGCACCTAGTACATTACATGTTTCCTGTATGTATTTTAGACTGTCCTGCAATGTTGTTTAAAATGAATCCCTGTGAGTCTAAACTGTGTAGTAATTGCATTGACAGTGTATTCTCTTATTCCTTCATTAGATATTATCACATATCATTAAATCTGATCATTGTCTCTGGTCTGTATTGCAGTAAGTCAGCTCTTACAGTACTTGCATATGCACTTGGTGACACTGTATAGCTCACCCCAATAGCCTTGGTCTTGGTCACACTTATAATTTTGCTAATAGGTCCATCACACAGTAGGATTTGTCACCCTTTGTTGAGGGCCTTAGAATAGCTGCTAAAGAGATGGATTGTGGCAAACAGAACTACCTTAATGTCTTTGCTGAAGGACCCTTAGGTAGCAAAACTGTGCCAGACTTTACCAGGAATGTGTGTGTGTGTGTGTGTGTGTGTGTGTGTGTGTGTGTGTGTGTGTGTGTGTGTGTGTGTGTGTGTGTTAACAGAGTGGAGCATGACCTGCACTCATGCAGCAGTCCCAGCAACATGGAGTGTGTGATTGCCTGGCATGCAAGAGTGAGGTAACTCTTGAGGGGTATGTAGGTATGTATGACACTGGGTAGAGGGTTGGCCTTATAGCCTATGGGTGTACAGTAGATGTCTGATGGGCTGCTATGGCCTGGTAGGGAATTTCTGAGATGTCCACAGCTGCTGCATGTGCTGTCTGATGTGCATGATGAATGGAGGATTATGTACGTTAATGGTCCTCAATGGGGAAAACATGAAACATTAGGATAAGGAGTGCAATGCATATTGTAATGACAGTATGGTGACACTACCCACACACATACTATGCTGATAGATGGCAGTGGTGTGATGTGGGTGTTATTGGTAGATAATGCTAGCAGATATGGATGTGTAGGATCTGTACATAATGGTGCCCAATGTATGAGGTCCTGTGATGTGTTTCCCTGTTCATGTCTTTCAGGTATAATGCTGTGACAGCAATTACCACCCTTTTTCGAAGCTGAGACAGCCACAATACTAGATGCCTTAAGACTGCACCACACAGTGCTGCTCAGCAGGAGCAGACAGCAGCAGTAGAAACACACTGCCCTGTGGAACAATCTACTGGAAACCATCAACAATTTGGGTCATCATGGGCATATCTATGAGCAGGTCAGACACAGAGCAACTGACCTTATTCACCATGCCCAGCAGAGGGATGCAGCTGTGGCCAGGGACCGTGCAGCCACAGGTGGGAGTCCTTCTATGCAGGCCCCACTGACACCTACAGAGGAGTTCATTGCCAACCTTGGGGCAGCCACCGCACCACAGGGAACCATCCATACCTCTGTCGTGGAGGTGGGAAGCACCCAGACAACAGGTGAGGAGAGTCCAGGTAAGGCTCCAGTGGATATCACTTCTATACTGTATCATTCATACTGGCATCCTTGGAGTATCTAGAAGCATATGTCAGGTCAAACTGCATTTGTGGGTGGGGTTTTTGTAATGCACACACGTGCACATTTGTAGTGAATGACAGCAAATTGTGTAGTATCAGAGCTTGTACTGTACATGTTCATAAATTCATCCTTTTCCTGTACAAATGCCACATGTGAGGGTATTGACAATACCTCTCCCCCACAACTACATAGGTCCCTCTGGTCTGGCTGGACAACAGCTGCCTGAAGCAGATGAGTATGGAAATGTCTTGTTGTGGCTCACCAATACCCTAGGCATGTTAAGGGCATGCATTTTTCATGCACACAACTGCTACTCTTAGCCATATTGCAATATGTGCACATTCACTTGTGGTGGGGTCAACTGCAGTGCTTCACTGTGGGCCTATTTACAGGAGCTGTAACATATTGGCAAGTATAACAGAACAAATGAAGGCAGACAATCCCAGTAAAATTCCACAAATAAACCAGATCAGGAGCTACAAAGGACCAGGACACGTTCTCCAGCTAATACTTTTATTGGTGTAAAGCAAAGTTCAGATAGCACACTTAAAAAACTTGTATGGTTTAGCACTTTCATCTAAAAACACATGACCTCATCAGAACTACGCAGAACAGCTGAATGTTTTTATATTCATACATTGAGCATAAAAACAAATACACCCCTAGAATCAACCAGTCATTAAACTTGCCCATAAACACATGTATGTGCTTTAAAATGCATAAAATTTCCTTAAAAATACTTTGAAAAACTTCAAACTGAGAATAGAATCCCTGTCTATTTAATAATTTGTACTATATGGTTATGTAGTTATTGCACGTGTCATGGAGCTTCTAGAGCTGAGTACTGTCCAAAAGTACTTCTAAGGAGAATTGCATCTGCAGGACTACTAAAGTAGGGCACTGGCAAGTGTACTGGGTGGGAATGGCCTAAAACTGTTTCATCTACAAACAAACACACACACTTATCAGGATTGAAATTAGAACCCCTACCTATCTAGTTATTTGCGCTATAGTGTTACACAGTTATCACACATTCCACAGAGCATATATGGCTGACAAGTGTCCAAAGGTACTTTTAAGGTAAATTACATCAGAAGATCTTGTAAAGTAAGGCAATGGGAAGTGCACTGAGTGGGAATGGCCTCTTAATACTTAAACCTACAGACACACATACAAAGGCAGGTGATGTGATCTTACAACACCCACCTTAGTACTATTACACAATAGAGCCATGCTGGCACATGCGGCTGGTTACAACTGGTATGCTACTGTCCGCAGCAGGACATCACTCTATCCCATTCAGGATATCCCTGTGTATGACTCACTCTGTGTGTGTGTCTCCCTGTGCATCTGTCTCTATCACTGTCTGTCTCTCTTCCCCATGTTTATGTGTGTGTGTGTGCTTGACATATTGTTATCTGTTGCCCATATATATGTCTGTGTATCACATGCAACAGATGCAGATATATCACATATCGGTTACCTACAGCTATCTGATGGTAATCCTGTCTGATGGGTGTGTGTAGAGACAGTTAAGGTGTACATAGCTGTCTGTATGCAAAGACATATATGCACAATACAGTTATATAGTCCGATGTGAGATCCGACATGGGCTGTAATTCTCTAAGTGTAGGAGCATGCCCAGTATGGCCTTCTACAGTAAGAGTGGGACTCCATTCCAGAGGGGTTTTGTGTGGTACAGCCATACATCTCAAAAGTAAAAAGGAAGTTGCTAGAGTTACGGAGTTTGTTTTAGCAGACATTTTCTGACATATCTGATGTCTGACACTGAAATGTATTGTGTCCTTACCTACTGACAGAAATTTTCAGATGATCACAGTGATTTACCAGAGAAATAGAAGATGTGTGATGCACCAGTCTTATGAGCCAAACTATAGACATTCGTGCCCAATCTGGGCAGTTGAGAGGTGTGGCTACAACTGATTGACTGATGAAGCTGTGTAAACAGTCCAGCACCTTGGAGATATAATGACTGGGGATCTCCTGCTTGTGTGGTATTCTTCTTACTTGAAAAGTCATATCCTTATGTGGGCCCATACCTCTCAACTGTACATTTTTTTTTGCAGACTGTCCAGATATTTGTCTAATTTTTGTCCATTTTACATAAACTTGTGTTTTTCTGGCAAGTTAGTGGCAAATAATTAAAGACTGAAGTTAGAAAATAATGACAGACATTTGTGTTTCAAACTTAATAACCTTCAGTTAATTCCTGCTAATGCAAAACCAATTATTTTACCAACTGTCTCAGTTTGTAAGAGCAATATTTAAAACATGTGCCTATCATTGTGCCTTTGTCCCACATTTATTTATGACCTTGTCCAGATGTCTTGCTGTAAGAGGTTGAGAGGTATGTGTGTGGGTATAGAGTGCATTCTACTGAGCAGAGATGTCCATTATATGTGTGGTATATTCCACATAGCAATGTGATTTCCAGGTATGTCAGTCGCAGAGCAGTACAGAGTAATGTGGTGAATCACTGACAGACAGTTGTGTATAGGTTGATAGGTTGATATGATGTTAGTAGGTTATTGGCCCTGAAGTCCTTATAACCCTCAAAGATGAGAGAGTAGCCTATGTTAAGACATGTCAGCACCCAGAGCCCCTGTCCAGCAGGGACACAGGTGGAATCACAGGTGGAATCACAGGACTGTATTTTCTGTTTCCTATGCACTTATACAGACAGCACTTCACTAGGGGCATTGAGGCACTTGGCTTGATGTGGACATAGAGTGTATTCCACAGATGGGGGAGTGTGTGGGACATCTATATGTCACACCAATAAGCCCTATTGATATCACAGACTAGGTTGATGCTGCGCCTACAGGTTGATTGAGTGAGCGTTGACTTCCAGATGTGCAACGGTCCCATCAAGGCAGGGTCTGGATTGCTTTGTTTGCCAGACAGGGGTCACCTCTGCAGAGTCTGTATATTAATGAGTAGAGGGACAGTGCTGTTAGCCTATCTGTGTAGGGTAGGTGTTTGTGGTCCTGCATTCTCCTGGTGAGGAACCTCTTTGGTTTCTCCAGCTGCTGCATGAGCTTTGTGAGGTACATGCTGAAGGGGGCATTGAGCAAAATGATAGCCTCATAAGGTTAGCATTCATGGATCTTATGATCTCTTTGTCCCTGTATGGATACCCTTACATTTGAGTTGTCCCATCTATGAAGCTTTCTGTACAATGTGAGCAACATGGTGCTCAGACTTCAGGTTGCCATCAATCTGGGTGGCCAAATGCATCAGTACTGATTGCGTATGTAGGACATTGTTGTTAATGTGATACTATGTGGGGATGTAGTCTCCCCGAAGGGGATGATGATGCATCTGCAGGCATTCAGCTTGATGCCATGTTTCTGGCATCAGGCATTTGTTTTGGTGAGACCATCTTGTAGGACATCCACATCACTTTGGGTATTGATGAGTTTTCCCGGATTGCAGCCCTCTGCCAACTTGGTCAGCCTTAGGCCAGTGTTTCTGGCCAGCACCTCATTTAACAGAAGCCCCAGACTGATCCCTGGGGTATGCCACTCATTACAGGTGCACTGGTTAAGTTGGCTACCCCTATTATGATTATGTGGGTTCTATCACTGAACCAGTTTGATACCCATCTGGTAACACATGGATTGCTGACTAGTTGACAGACTTCATGTACTATGGACAAGTGGGAAATAGTGTGCAAGGCTTTGGCCAGGTCAAGGTGGCAAGAGTGCACCATCTTTCCCTCATCCGTGCCTTTGTTTACTGCCTCAGGGAAGTCATCTAGACTTCACTGACATACCTCCCCTGAGGATGGCAGACTGTGTATGGTAATGTATTTGGATTTTGCCAAAGTCCCTGTTAATGTGATCCATGATAATCCATTGTATGGCCTTGCAGATCAGGCTAATTAAGCTGATGGGTTTTTCATTTCCTTGATCAGTGAACACTCCAACTTGGTGTGAAGGGATGACAGTGGCTGTCCGCCACTTGGCTGTGACATAGACAGTACTCAGGTTTTGGGTGTGTAGGGTGCATAATGATGCTGCCAGTTCAAGCCTGGGTACATGTAGGTTGCAGCCTGGATGTATTCAGGTCCCATGGAGGCTGTCTTCTTGACTTTGAGAGGGCAGTGATGCCCTGTTCCCTAGTGATAAGTGTTGGGTGTTCAGGTACTGGGGATGTCCTGCTTTCCTGAGAGGGGGCAGAGGGGAGACATTTCCACTGAATCTGTCAACCAGTGGATTGGCTATATCTACAGCATTTGTGTATGTGGTGTCCTTGACCACCAGTTCTGCACAGATATGGGAGCTTCCTTTGGGAATGCAGACATATGTGAGGAAGGCCTTATGATTGTGGGGAATTTGGACTCAGAGTTTACTTTAATGGATTTCACTGGTGCTCTTATTTGTTTGTTCAAGCTAACGGGGTGATTACTTCCAATTGTGCACCTGCTCCTGGACAGCAATGTTATCCTTTTGTTATATAGTTCCTTTATTATAGATGTTTGTGGACAGGTATACTCTACCCTGCAGATGGTGATGTTTTCCTGTCAGGTATTCCTGTTTCCATGCATCTCTATCTATATGCTGGCATACTAGTTTTGTATACATTTGGACATTGGTGCCTGTTCCTCTAGTGGGGGTAGGTGGCTGTTCAGCTGTTTATACCATCCCACTGGTGGTTGTGATCAGCTTGTGTGACATTTTCCTTTTACCATGGCTAGATGAGGGTCAAAAGAGATGGTGACATGACATGTGACTGCTTTTCTGTCAGATCTTGCCATGGAGGATGATACCATAGGGGTGTTGCAGTGGTTGATCATGTTGGTTGCTGGCAAGTTCAACATAGGTATTGCATCTTGTGGGGGTATCAAGTGGTTGTCCAAAGGATGTAGCATTAATAGGATGGGGGCATCTCTGTGCATTTCTGTTCTGGTATGGTTGGATTTCCAATCAATGCTTGGGTAATATAAGTCAGCCAGGATCAGGGTGATGGGTGGAATCTTGACAGATTTGTAGATGGCCAGATATGTGGGGTGGGTGTCCTGAGTCAGATATGTTGGCCTGTACCTATATATAATTTATATAGGGGTCTTGTCAACAGTTCACTGCACTTGGAGTGTCTCATGTGTGCTAGACTGTTTCACCAGCCTGGACGTGTGTGTCTGTCTAATATATATTTTTACCCCACCTCCTTTGGCTTTGCTGCCCACATTTTGGGGTCTGGCTGTGAGATATGATGAGTGACCAGGTAACTATGGGTTTCTCTCCCTGGCTATAGGCTAGGTTTCTGTGAGTGCACAAATGTCACCATTTTCTGGGGTTATGACTACTTGCAACGAGTGCATTGTCCTATTTAGATGCCTAATGTTTAGCAGGTTGACCTTTAATTTGCATTTTTGAGTGTTTTATGTTGGTAGTATGGACCCTATGACTTTCCCTACAAGGGCACTATGGGGAAGGTAAGGCCCTTTGCCAGAGGCCTGAAGGCCAAGTGAAACAGAAGCAGGCCATCTGTTGATCATATGTTCCCAGGCTGCCAGGAAGTGGATCCCCTGAGATGACACCAGTAAGTGAGCCAAGTGTTACTGACAATCATTTTCTTTTTGCATTGAGCCATCATTCTGGGTGATGGCAGAATGCTGCTTAACGCTAGGGACATACCTGCATGGGACACATATTCAGCAAGCTGAATCATGTCTGTCTTCCTAAAGTCCAGGGAGGTACATCTAACATTGTTCACACCACCATGGGCCAGGCCGGAATGATACCTGTACCTGTTGTGGGGTAACTTTAGTGCATGTGTGATATGGCAGATTATGGCACCTGACAAACAAGTGACTGTGACTTTCTCCTTATCCTGCCTGGTGAGAGGCACAACTGTGTGTTTCATAGTGGAGTCTTCTAAGAGTAATATGTTAGGTGTATGTTAAGGCCTTAGTGTTTGCAAGGCTCTGGCCTGTGGACTATGCATGGTCTGTGGTGTGTAGGTTTGTGTAGTTCTCTTGTGTTTTTGCCTCTGAGGTGTCCTTTGGGTTTTTGTTTTGTTGCATACCTCCCCTTACATGGATGTGTGTTGTGTATTTGAAGGTGATGTTTACTGACTCCATTTATTGCAGGGTACCTGTGTTACTGCACAATTTGTTCTGGTGTGCACATTCTCCATTTATCTGGCCAGTGGTTCCCCTTCTCCTTATGTGTGTGTCTCTTTGTCCTTCTATAGTCCAGTCACAGGCTTTGCCCACAGTGGCTGCTGTTATGTATTTGTAATTCTGATGTGAGCAGGGTAAATGCTGTAACATCACACACAAGGTTATGGACTTCCACACCTGTGAGTGTACCTATTTAGCAGGATGTCCATCAGTGCACCACTACATCTGCTGTGGTCCTCAGATGGTTTGTGCTACTATGTCATTATGAGGCTACATGTTGGCCTAGCTGTTAAACCATCACAGACTGACATCTGGACAGGCCCATACATTGGGACAGGGTGTTAATACTGTTCTGCCAAACATATACAGTTGGAAGACCAGTTTGGTATTTGCTCGCTTTCTCTTCTGGGTATGATGTCTGCTTCTCCACTGTCTGCCACTGATGTTTTGAGATGACTCTTTCTTGTTTTGCAAATAGCTGGCAGACAAATGTAGTGTTAGGACAAGCAGAACAGATATACAAGGCATACTTGTGCTCCTTCTGTGACAACCTGTCATTCCAGGGGTATGGATGTTGACCAGTGACATGTTGTTAATGCTGACACAGGGTGGTGGCAGCCTTGTATAACCTGGCAGTACACTGACCTTCAGGTACCTGCTGTCCTACTAGGCACCATACCTCTCAACTTCTTAGAGCCAAACATCTGGACAAAGCCATAAGTAATTTGGGGATAAAGGCCTAAATATAGGGACCACTTTTAACTATTGGCCTTACAAACCTAGAAAGGTAATACAATAACAGGTTTTGCATTTGCATGCATTTTTCTACAGGGCATGAAGTCTGAAACTACAGTATGTCATTATTTTCTGACTTTACTCCTTTGTGATTTACCAGAAAACCACAATTTCATGATAAACAAACCAAAAATATACTGCAAACCTCTGGACATTCTGCAAAAAGTCTGTACACTTCAGATATATGCTAGCCACTGTGTACGTTACTCCAAGCTGCGTACTGTCCATATGTGTGGCCCCCTATCCCTGACCGGTTCAGCTTTCCTGCTGTAACAGATATTGATGTCCGGGCAGTGTGTACAACTCCTACTGTAGGTGTAGTTAACATGAAAAATTGTTGGCACTGCAGTTCTTGGAACATGGATCCTGTCAACCACAGTACTGTACCTAGGCCAGTAAAACACGACAGCCAGGAGTAAGTGCTGGCCAAATCCTGGTAGTATTACCGACACATGTACATACCTTACTGACCCCTGCATATTGTGGACATGCAACGAGTTTTCAAGTTGATTGGGAGAGTCCTGGGAATGTGTGCCCTGCTGCTAATACCCTATACACATTAATGTTACTGCATTTCTATGGGAACATAGTGTGTTGGGGGGCACACCTGTCAACTGTACACATTTGAATAGACTGTGCTGATGTTGACTTTACATTTTGGTTCCATTTAGCATAGTATTTTGCCTGTCTTGGAGAATACAGGCATATCACTAAAGACCACAGGTTAGATTGTAATGGCAGACATTTGGGTTTCAGACTTCTCACTCTTCAGAGCCTTAATTCAACTGCAAGACCTGCTGTGACATCACTATCTAAGTCTGTAGGGGAATATGTCATCATTGTCCCCATTTGTCAATCTTTGCCAGACATTTATTTATAGTTTTCTATGGCTGACTTACTGGGTGAGGCTGAGGGATGAGTATGGGACCCCCACATTAACATCCATGATGTGACCTATGATCCCCCCAGTCAGTTAGTCCCTCACATATACTGCAGTGATATTTGTCATCTAGGGGACTACTGCATACTGTGGGGAAGCCAGCAGTGGGTGTACATTTCCTGTTGCCCCACATAGCTGTTGATTGTCTACTGCTTTCCCAGTAGCTCACCCCATTCCCTTGCATGCATGCAGCAATACCATAGCTATGCTACCACAACATACTACTCCATTCATTTATTGTTAAGAAGACTGACTTTGTGCTTGTGGCAGTTGTGAGGACAGTGCTTGAGGGCTGACTCTGTCATGCATGCAGTACACAGTCTATACATGGTAAGGTACAGGTAGTGTGATGTGTGTGGCATCTATTTTACTGTGTGTGCATGTAAGAGAGAGGTGTCAGTCCCTGGGTCCCTACAGTGTCAGTGTGTGTGCTATGCGGAGCCTCTTTGCCAAGGCCTGGGCATACTGGGCATGCCTCTTTCTGCCTACAGGAGCAGGCTCAAGGTGTTCCTCCTCCATGTCCCCCTGTGCTTGTGGGGACCTTGTCAATGGGGGGGCTGTGCGGCCCTTCTCTGTGATGTTCCTGCCACAGCTGTTACCACAGGATCATATTGTGTAGTATGGCACATACTATGAACATGTGTGCACATGTGGCTTGAGAGTACTGCTGAGCTCCACTAGATATATCAAAGCAGTGGAATAGTGACTTGAGCATCTGGTTTGTGCGTGTGCCTCATTATGCCATTCTTCAGTGTGTGTGTGTGTGTGTGTGTGTGTGTGTGTGTGTGTGTGTGTGTGTGTGTGTGTGTGTGTGTGTGCGTGCATTTATGTTGGGTTTCATCATCCATGGTAACCAGCATCCCTTACCAGATGGCCATACAGGATATCTCCCCTGGTAAATGAGTGGTACAGCTGTGAGACATGCCAGATGTGGGAGTCATGATAACCACCAGGCTGCCAGCACACACATTCATGATAATGCCCTGGGCATTGAACACGACCTGGCAGTGGATGGAGTGATAGCCCTTACGGTTGTCATAGACTCTACCCTCTTCACCAGATGGTGCCTTGATGTGGATGTGCATACATTCTATGGTACCCAGTACCTCTGGGTAGTCTGCTACACAGTGGAAGAGAAGCATGTTGCTGGTCCTCTCCTCAGGGGTGCTGGGAAAAATATGTGCTCATCAGCACGTGTTGGCATGACATCCAGGAACTGGTGGAGTACCCTGGATACAGATGCCTGTGCGACCCCATGATGTCCCCTGTAGGTCTTTGCAAGGTACCTGTAGCTAGTATTCTTAAGGCTACACATACCTTGGTTTCAACTGGGATGGGTTCATCTCTGTTGGCTCTGGGTCTGAGGTGAGGCTGGCACAGCTTGATGAGTTGCTGAAGTATGTCCCTGTTCACCCTGTAGTGTTCTGGTATCTCCAGATCATGTAGCCTCTGCTAGGTTACCCTGGGTATGAGCACTCTTCTCCTCCTCCTCAGTCTGGGATGGTTGTCAGCATTATTCTCCTCACCACCCTCAGTCTTTAGCACATGCTGATGTATCAAAGCAACAGCAGCCCCTAACATTTTGTCAGTTAAAATTCCCATCTGGGTACACCAATGGTGCAGGCTTTGTAGGAAGAAAACAGACTGAAAGGTGTTTGCATACTTTATACTGTTGTGCTGCAAATGCTGCCTGTGTGATTGGCTGACTATGATACATTCCACCTGCTAGTTGTATTATTGAGGGTTTTGAATGGGCCACTGTGACTGGGAGAGGCCATTTTAGTGATTTATAGGCATTTCCTTTATACTGCTATTTCCTTTTTTTTCACTCTGTTTAAGCCCTGCAGCATGCCACACAGATTGTTTTAGCTAATGTAAACATTGTTGAATAGAAAAGGCACTCCCCTGGACACAAACACACTCCTCAGTTCTTGAAAGAGCTAAGCACAGCTAAGTAGCCTCAGACACTCCCCCCCTTGCTTAGCTGTTCTAAGCTGAGCATAAATAGGAGCTGCAGAGCTCCAATGTGCTTGCACCAAGCAAGACACATCTCCTTTTCATGTCAACTGCTTCTCCTGCTTAGACCACCACATTATAGCTCCTACACGGTTAGGTGCATGTGGACATGGTCTCCCATTTTGCTATTCATTAAATTTAGCTCATTTGCATATGCCCTTGCCTTAGACCCTAGTTACATCACTACACTGGAGCCTATGTCCTTAGCTACCGCTGTTACCTGTTATTGTTATGAGTCTGCCTGCTGCCCCTTATAATGGCAAAAGTCATCTTTCACATAAAATTTCTTTTTACATTTTTTTTTAATTTTCTGCACAATGTTGTTTGTGTGCCGTTGCGCTCTGCTTAAATGGCTGAAATCTGACAAAAAAAAAACTTTGATTTTTATAATTTTGAAACAGTTTTGAATGCCAATGGCTATATTTTTGGCCATTGGCATGTCTAATATGCATAATACATGATTTACTTTCAGTTGTCATGCCCCCATTTTGCTTTTTGCAGAAATGTACATAGTTAGTAACCAAATACATTTCTGCAGCGGACACAGCTCCAACATGGATGCCTGTCTGCTTGCTAAATTGCTAATTCACCTCATTTCCATGGTTTTCACCAGCAAATAAGGTGATTAGCATTATTCCATGGTGTCCCTGTTAGAATAGTGCTGAGAGGCTCATGAATGCCCCCAGCCTTGTTTACTGGATCACTTGGCAGCCGTATTCTATGTTCGGGCTGCTACACTATTCCTACATGGAGAATTGCTCTGTGTAAGCTTTACTGAATCCTGAGAGTCTCATCTTCTCAGAGGTGCTGCATGCTCCTACAGATGATAAAGTCAGGACTGGTAAGACTGAGGATTTTAAAGCATAGCTGATAGATTCCATAAAGAAAACAAATTTCAGTATGTCGAAAAGTGTGGGGAAATGGCATAAACTTGAGCTAATATATAAACAATAGTCTGCTTCTAAATACTAAAGACAAGCTTGTTTTAAAGGATGGTACAAAAAATAATCACAATAGATTATTTAAAATGTAGCGGATGTGAAATAACAGGAAAATGTGATGACGTAAACCAATATATCAGGAGATTAAGACCATCACCAGGATTCAATAAACTCCATGCAGGAATAGTGTTATTCCTGCACAGAGTGAATGGGGTCTGCCTCTGCATAGCCTTAACAGCAGTGCCCCTTACATATTAATGAAGGCATGCCCCTGATAACAGCTTTGAGGACACGAGCACTATTGAGTGCAGGGGCGTGTTCCAGTAGTGCTTGCACATCCGACACACCCCTGCACTCTGAAAGTGCCGTACAGCACTTTCTAACTGCTTTTCCTGTCTGCGGACATTGAAAGCAGGAAATCCAAATAGGAAGCAATGGAGGGGGTGTGTGACAGGTACTGTCACATTCACCGTGCATTGTCAAAGTGCCGTACAGCACTTTCTAACTGCTGCTAGTGTCCACGGACACTGAAATCAGGTATTTCAATAGGAAGCAATGGAGGGGGCATGTGACAGGTATTGTAACACACCCCCTGCATTGCAAAAGTGCCATACGGCACGGTCACCATACCTCTCAACATCTCAGAGCCAAAAATCTGGACAAAGCCTATAATGATGGGGGGCATACCGCTCAACCTCTCAGAGCCAAAAATCCAAACAAAGCCTACAATAATGGGGGGCATACCTTTCAACCCCTCAGAGCCAAAAATCTGGACAAAGCCTAAAAAATGTTGGGGGACATACCTCTCAAACTCTTAGAGCAAAAAACTGGACAAAGCATAAAATGATGAGGGGACAAATAGGGACAGATTACAAATATTGCCCTTACAAACTTAGAAAGTTGATAGAGGAACACTGTTGGTATCAACATAACATGTAGGGAAGGATTAGAAGTCTAAAACTCAAATATATGCCATTATGTAGTGACTTCAATCCTGGGATTGCCCATACAGACTTAGACAGTTGATAGAATGACATGTAGTGCATTACCAAATATGACTTACAAGGAGTATTGATACCTGTAATTGTGCTTTTATTAAACTTTTTTTTTCATTCCAAGTAAAGTTAAGCATAGCTGGACAGGTTTGCATGCTATGGCCCTCTGCTCAGCATTGCTTAAACATCTCATAGGAGCTAAATACAAATGTATAGCTCAGATCCTTAATAGCCAGATAGTGTAGTGGTTAGAATCCCAGCTTTGTATGCAGCAGTTCATGGTTCGAGTATCAAGCCAGGATCTTTATTTTTACATGGGAAAGCATTGTTAAAATTATTATTTTTTTTATTTTAAATTATGTAGTAATTGATATTTGTTAACCAGGGTAGTGTAGTTGGTTCAAAATGGAAGTGTGAGTGCATATAACATGTGAAATAACCCATGTATACACAAGTGTCCCATACAGTATAGTCACACCCCAAGATAATGTAATGAAAGCACATAGAGGGACGTCATGTAAAGTAAATCACATACACTTAATAATATGTCAGTAATAATTAAGTCATACTTCTGATATTTTTTTAAATGAAAAGTGAGCAATGGTTAGCAGTGGTAAGCTCTGTTTAGCCAGTTTAGGCATTGCTTAGACATAAATACTAAGCAGCAGTCAGCTCAGCTAAGCAGATTTACACACTGTTAAGCAGTGCTCAGCATTTACCCCTTTAAGCACTGCTCAACTCTGGTTAATGGATTTGCACACCACTTAGCTGAGTTTACCATTTTTTATGGTCTTATTTAATCCTCACAAGCAGAAATACAGCCATAACCTGTTGTAGTTTGATCTCTGCAGGAACCATGTCTGTCATTGGAGACAGAGCATGCTTTTAGGTGCAATGCTGGGACATTCAGGAGTCCAGGGTCATGGTTGGGCTTCTTGTATAAAACCATGATGACAGACTGCTACAGGGCCAGTACCAGGGCTCTCAGTACAAAATGGAGGCCTGGACCATCTGGTATGCAACTTCACCAGTTCCTCTGGAATCCTCTGAACTGGTGAGCAGGTATGGCATCATTATGCCGACCTAAAGTGTAGGAAGGGGCCACTCTTGACCCAGTGGATCCAAGATGCTTGAGCATGGAATGCTCCATTAGTTTGTAAGTATCTCTTCCATAGCTTTACCAAATCCTAGCCTGAGTATGTGACAGACAGATATGCATAATGTTTGTTTTCTCCCCTTAAAGCTACAGCAAAGAGGGTTAGCAATGTCGAGGCCCATGCCAACAGACTGACAAGGCTGCACAGAAAGGCTGGTGAGTACAGCTTTACCTTGCAGGATATAGTGAAATAAATAAGAAGGAGTAAATTGTTTACTGCCAGTAGGTGTAGTGTATTCTGCATCTAATGATTAAATAGAAGTTTACCAGACTAATATTGTTCTGCAGGATATGCAGTAGTAAACCACTTTGTAATATAAGTGAAATAAAGACCTATACCACCAACTATTGTGTTTACTCTGGTATGCTGTTGTAGAAATACAATGTGTACAGGTTCTTCACAGCAAATATGGATTTGACGACATGAATTAACTGAGGTTGTTCTGAGAACCAGTTATTATGCAAAACAGTAGATTGTAGAGCTGTAAAACAAGATATAAATGAAATATGAAATATGTTATGTACTAAGATTTGAACTCTGAATAGTAATGTCCAATGTATTATAGTGTGTCCCTGATGCATTGCCTTGTGTTAACCTTTGCTTTCCAGATTGTATTATTTCAAAAGATTAATACACAGTACACTATCTGTCATGCATGAATCTCAGGATTACAAGGTGAGACTGTCTAGCTCACAGAGTGTTAGGCAAAAAAACAGTCAAACATAAGACAGCATTTCCCTAGTAGCTCAGTGTGATGAGAAATAGCTTTGTTTGTTAATTTTAGCACACCCAGACATGGTTTGAATCTAGGGAGTAGAACTGAGATGTGTGTATATATACTCTCAAGAACTATTGAATATTTGTAGAAACAGTCAGATAGTGGTAACATATATTTTCTCCACAGGTCTTACAGGTAAATAAATGTTTGTAGTAGCTGTATGAAGGGTATACCAATACACCAAGTACAACTGTCCCACTGTCCAACCCCATGCCTGCAAATGAAAACAGGATAGGTGCATGCACCATGCCCTCTTCCCAATACATGTCTCTCAAGTGTCATGCTGTCATGGTTAGTGGTCACTGCTGCCAATCACTTTGGACACAAATAGGAATCCAGGTGAAGTATGCCAGTAGCAGACTCACACAGAATCAGTGCAGGGTACTCTTTCTTTTTCAAGTATGTAACCCTAACATGTACAAGCCCCCTCCAGTAATGTAGTCATAGTTCTCTCAGTCTGCCCCATACCATTAGAGGTTGACAGTCTAACAGGTATGTATGTGCTACAGAAACTATGGGCCATAGGTAGATGTAAAGTGAGGATAGAACTGTAGAGTATTGAGCAGTACTGTTGTGAAAAATAGAAGCCTATACAGTTGTTAATGGACTTTTTTCTCTCCACCACCCCTCATCTGCATCAATAATTATTATTCATATACTATGGGTATGTTGTTCTCAAAACCTTTTGTTGGGATATGTGTTCTATTATTGTTCATATATATAATTGGTTGCATATTAACATACCTTGTTCAAATACCACTATTGGTGGCCTGTTGCCATTAATGTAACTTGTATGCTATTAAAATTCTTATTGTTGTTCCATTCACGCATATGTTCTGTTTACTATGCAACTGTTTCAAATCTGTTGGTTTGGGTTAATTGGAACACCCAAGCATGCTGTTATAACTAATTTTGAAATTTTTTGTTCATGACTAACCAATATATCTTGGAAAACCACAACACCATAGTACATTTTGGAAGGCAAATCCTGGCCTGTCTCGCTTCAACTGGCTGTAGCACCAGCCCCCAGCACATCTGGGACCCAACCTGGAACATCCTCCTCCACTAGTCCTCCACAACCTTCATGTGGAACTGCCTCAGGGGACTGGGCCCATCCCCCCAGGGGTGGAGAGGAGCCCATCACCCACAACATGTACCAGGGTATGGTGCACAGCATCATCTACTTAGAGTTGGATGGAAGGCTGCACCAGATGGAGAGCCACCTGGCACACCTGGAGGGACAGGCTGTGCCTGTTGTCCATCCCCTAGCACAGCCACATTTAGGGCTGTGAAGGTGCAGTGGTGACTGCCCATTGGTGGGGACCGTAGTCCCACTGTATCCATTTGGGGTCTCATAGGCCTCTGATTCCCAACCACTCTCCCCATCCAAGGTGTTTACCCGCTCATGTGTCATATACTGCCCCTGTCTGCTATCTTGTGTGTCTTGTCTGTCTGTGAATGAAACCTATCCTACCCAACCTACCTCCCCAAACATACCTACAGCCCTTCCACAACTTCCCAGTCTCACCTTAAAAAAAGGGGCATCTGTCACACAAAAAAATCATTGCCCCATGCATAGCTCTAC